>NC_040231.1:21594916-21897946 GCF_001444195.1 Xiphophorus couchianus | reverse complement strand
ATTCATGCAAGGCATGTGTCACTGTATGTGACTATATGAGTATATGATTATTGATATTTTCCAACCCCTAAAACTTCCTCAGTTTTGATTGTGAAAACGGTGAGAATATCTGTCAAAGATGACTTGTTGAGAATTGATTTGTGGAAAAAGAAGTAAATACACCTTATTGGTTACATTTTTTCAGTACTTAGTCTTTTTAAAAGAACTTGTGTGTATACACACACACACACAAATGTACCCCCACTTGTGTGGATGTGATTCTACTCTGAAACAATAAAATACATTCAAAATGTCAGGTACTAACATTTTCAGATTTTAGCAAATGTAGCTTCATGTAATGACCCCGTGTAATGCAGGCAAGCCAGTTCAACAGTGGGATTTCAATTTGTGACATTTAAGTTAGTTTTTGCTTGTTGTTTTAGTAGAGGGAAATGTGGAAATAATGCAAACGTTGGCTGGAGCAGATAGAAGCAAAGTAGTGAATTTCCATCCAAAAATCGCCTATCATATGAAAAAAAACAAAAAAACGAAAAAGCAGCAGATGGTGATATTTTAAAATATTTAAATGAGAGTGTATAGGGTCTATGACATGAATGAAGTAACAGAGCATGACGTGGGTGGTTTCCTGATACAATGTTTGCAGGAAAGATTTCCCACCTGACCAAAATTAAGAGCATGATTTTTTATGAACTAGTTCTTTCTAAATATGGATTTTACATGTTTTTGTACTCCACATAAAATATCCTGCTTCCGACATTATACCTACTACAAACAGGTTGTAAATTCTGTACACTGGAATTGAATCACAGAATAATTTTAGCAACACTATGTAGGAGTTAAAAATAAGGTAAGTATCACAGCGTTGGTGGTGCTGCAAAACTATTTCCAGGCACCACCAGGTCTGCAATGCATTGCTCTGTCAGGAGTCACTCACTAAAGGAAACATATCTTTGAAAAACGTATGTGTGTCATTTTTTGCTTGTTGTCACATTGCAAGGAAGTTATATCATTTGGTTTATGAGAAGTCACAACTGAATATTCAAGTTTAATCACACCTGTTGCAGAAAGCTTACCTCTAATATCAAATCCATCCGTCAAACATGATATCTTTTTTTGCCAGCATGCCTTGGGAACGCCATTATTCATTGTCATGTATTTGCTGATTAGCTGTGAAAGGGTACTTCCTTCATGTAAAATGGTTGTTTTTGTCAATAATATAAAGGTTTGTTTCACTCAGTTGATTTGGAAATGAAAAACCAAAGCAGTGCCTGCATATGGGTGAAATAAAAAAAAGGATCTCTACACGCTTCTCTGCAGAGGAATGGAAAAGAAAAAAAAACGAACATTTTTTTCTTCATTTTTCCACATTGAGTGACTCAATTTCACGCTCCATTGGCATATCTGGGGTGATGCGCCATGAAATCAGTCCAATTTTGGGATTTCAGAGGACCAGTATTTTGAAACCTCCTGAGAGATGTGGCCATATTACTCTCTCCACCTCTCGACAGATTACACTATTATGTGACAGTGGCAGAAGGTAAGACTGCGGTAATAAGACACTATGTTCTCTTTTTAGTAAACTGGTTCCCAACAGTGCTCAGAGCCCACATCATTGATCAAATCTCAAATGATTCAACTAAAGGCTTCACCTTATTTATAACTGATAAGTTCACTCATTATTTAACGCTGCAGCCTGTTAGTACAGAAAAGTGAAACAACCGGGATGCGCTTTTGCATTTAGTTATTGCGTGATGACAAATAAGAATAAAAACATGAATAAATGTTCAAATGTATTTTGCAGTGGCAAAAAGCCTGTGACTGTAGCCGTGATTAATGCACCGAATTGCCAAATGCCAGTCCATTAGAAAGACGTAAAAAAAGAAAGAAAGAAAAATACCGGATGGAAACTCTTATCCTAACATAAATGTTATAAATGTTAAGCTGAAAATATTGATCAGACTTCACAATTTCTTGAGACAACAGATTCTGACTTTGACTGTAACGGTTCATCCTCAGATCTTTTTATTGGTTTCCATTTCGATCAAGAGTAGATTACTAGTTGGAACTTCATGGGAGATTTCCTGACTATGCTAAAGTTTGAATACATCACCAGTTTCACATATTACAATCTAATGTCTCATTTGGTGAGGATGCCCAAGATCCCTGTTGGTATCAGTGCTGACTTGCAGCAAAAAGGTCTTGTATTCAAATTCCAGTTTGAGTCTTTCTTATTATAGTTTGAGTGGTCTGCTTGTGGGTATGCTGGCTTCTTCCCACAGTCCAAAAACATGAATGTTCAATTGGAATCTCTAAATTGCTTAGATATAGGTGTGTGTGCGTTTACATGTGCATGTTTAAGGTTATTTGTCCAGAGTGTCTCTGTTTCCATGTGATGAAATGACAATTTATCCATGACTGCTGGAAATAGGCACCACCACCATGTGTTTGGCATATAGGATGCATAAGATTTGAACTTTAACGTCAGTCATTCATTATTTCAGTAACAAAAAATTAAAAATAGAAAAACAACTAAAAACAAAGTTGAGATTCCAGCCAACTCTAAATTTAATATGGCTGCTTTGAATATAAAACCCAGGGGAAAAATACATTGTTTTTGGTGTAACCATTTAACCAGGTTGACACATAGTATTCTGTACAATCTGTTTGTGTAGACATTACTTAGGTGTTTGAAGTCAAAGCTGGACTGAAATATTTAGTTATCGGATTGTATTCCTTATACTAGTTAACGCCTTGTATTTGTATTGTGGCTTTATGTTGACCCTTCTGGGCCACCGTGGATAGCAGCATTAGACTGACAGTGAGAGCTGCCAGCAGAGTGATACAGGATAGATTTTTTTTCATCTTCAGAAGCAAATTGCTTGCTCTCAATGGCAAAAGTTGCATTTTGTGACATAAATGTTGTCAGCTGTAACAGACTGCCAAGCTCCACAAGACCTGGCAGTAGACAATCAGGTGCAGCCAAGACTTGTGACCTTGCTGATTGGACAGCACTGATAGTATCTTGCATTCAGGAGGTGCTGATGAAGGAATAAAGAGCACCATGCAAAAACATGAGTAGATGAAGAAATCCTACATGTAGACTTGTTTTGAAGAAATACAATCTTGCAAATGTTTTTTGGACTCAGGGTGGCTACTTAACCAAAATAATCCAAATCCATCCATTTTCTACAGTATTATTTATTCTTTTATGGGACTTTTTTTTTTTACATTGCCTATAAGGCAGGTGCTTGTTATTAATAAAGCATGATCTGTGAGATAGTTTCTCTTTCATAGCATTTGTTTCATGTCTCACAATGGGAACGCCCCTGGCACAACCTCATCAGAAGCTCCTATTAACATTACACAAGCCAGGATTGGCTGGAGCTAAGCCTGTCAGCATCAGAGAGGGTAGTGCAGCATCAGCCCCCTATACATAGAGTTGATGCTGCACCGTAAGGGGCTAATGCTACACTGACATTTTATTCAAAAACCTCTTCTCTTGCAAGGAGCAGAAGTTCCAACCAGCTCTCGTGAAGGTACTGTTATCATTCTCTGAGCCCAGCTAAACTGTCCACAGACATACACACTAGCTTGGTCGCCAGGCGCTTGGGTTGGGGTTGTTTTGTTCGGTATCACAGCGAACAGCTGCTCTCTGGTAGAAATACAAAAAAAAAGCCGACTCACTGTAAGGTAGTATGTTAGCCGCCTAAGAGTAGCAATTTTCCTGTTGTAAGCCACCTCCCCTTTCAAGTCAAACCACTACTGGTTAGCTTAGCAGTTGCCAGCTATTTCTTTTCCATAGCTTTAGAGCCAACCCCCTGTAACATGCCGACCACCAGGTCTTCTAGTAAATGGAGGAGAGTCCACAGGCATGAACCTATCTGTGTGACAACAAAACTTCAAGTTGGGACACATACTCGTAGTGTGTGGTGTCTCGGACAGATTCGTGCCTGAGCAGCCTTTTACTCTGAGGAGATGTGCTCACACTGTATCCGGTTACATAGAATGGTATATTGACAAAGATTTGATTAAAATTATTGCAGATTGATCTAATGCTTCATCACTGCCTAGAAGTGTGGACCCACTAAACACATCAACTGATGAGATTTATCTTTCGTTTTTTGCGCCTGTATTTTGATGTCTTGTGTACCATATCCTGCAATCAGAATGTACTGGTCCAAAGCCTAAGGGATTCTTTGCCATCACTGAAAAGTTCACACATGACATGTTTTTCAAACTGAGGCAATCACTCAAAGTGCTGATTGATGATGGCGTTCCAAAGGATCTGAGAGAGCGAGATAAATTTTGGAAGGTGATGCCGTTTCTGAACCGCATTCTGAAAGGCTGCAGATCTCAGGCTCAACCAGAATGTGTTTGTGTTGTTGAACAGATGATTGCATTCAAAGGAGCTTGTAGATGTCGACAATATCTGCCAATAAAACCAAACCCAGTTGGCATGATAAACTGTTTGTGCAACGTCAGATGGGATTGTGCTAGACTTTGACATTTTTCAAGATGCAGATGCACTCCTTGAGCACGTTGAAGAACCAAATGATCTGGGCTTGGAAGGGTTGGTAGGTCGTCAGTCTCAGACTCTGCATCCCAATACAAAGGTTTACTTTGATCGGTTCTTCACATCCATCCAAAGTCTTTGCGGATCTGGCTTTAGCCAACAGCTGGCATCTGCACCGCCAAGATCACTGTAGGTGGCACACCAAGGAGGAACATCAAGTAGTTTCTTGCACTTCAGATGGAAGTGGCCAAGCTCTTTGGCTCAGCGTAACAACACCATCTCTGACTTTTCAGAGCAGGAAGATGACCCAGACGTCTTAGTCCAAGGGAAAAAGCGCCACGTGCATGTAGTATCCCCCACCTCAGACCAAAGGAGGTCTAATGCCCATCTGCCAGAGGCAGTAAACTTGAAAAATTCAGCGCACTGCAAAGTAAAAGGCTGCCCAGGGAAGACTGGAGTGCAATGTTTTACATGCAAGGTGTTCCTCTGCTTACAGGCAGATTGGAACTGTTACACAGCCTTTCACACATAGACTTGTTGAGGCCATTTGCTGTGCAAGTCCCTTGGATGTTTTTTCCCTTGAAATGTTTCATGGCATGTTCAGAAATTTTATTTAACAGTTAGAACTGAAGCAATCAAAATGTTGAGAAGGTTTTTTTATTATTATTATTTTGTTACAGACATATGCATTCCTGCAGCTGTTAACAGAACTTAAAATCAGCCATATTGCTCAAAAGGCACAATTGTTGTTTATCATTTTGTTTTTGAATTCAGGAAATGTGCTGGTGATTACAAGCACTAAATACAAAATTTATATTATTATTCAATTGTGATTTTACTGTGTTCTATTGACATTTAAAACGGTCTTCATATGTATACATCATTTTTCTCAGAAACTACATTGAGTGAAAAGATAATTCAATGATTTTGCAATACTTAGTTCCTAATCAGCCCAGACAGCAACGATAAATTAATAATGCTTGTGATGCAATGGCTTGGGTCTTAGAAGGTTCAGTTAGATACTCCAGCTTTAAAATTGGATATAGTTTTTAAAAATATATATATAAAGTGATATTTCTAGCTAGTTTACATACAGAGGAAGGTCAAAAGATTGTCAAACTAAAAATAAGTTAACTTTAATTGTACTAAATAAAACCTCACAAAATGATCTTGTCAATGAGCATAGTGCTCCAGTTTTTAATTTAATTTTTCCAGAAGTCAGAAGTCCATTGGAAGTGATTATATTAACTGGACTTAACTGCCGGCACTGAGGAGCTTTGAAATAGATGAGTTTGGCGCTAAACAGTAAAGGATCAGCAGGCAGTTTTCTAAAGACAAGGAAGAACAAGCACACTGCTGGGAAAAACTGTGGGCAACTGAAGAGTTCATATCTGAATTTTGAGAACATTGGCCAGTGAAAAACCACAGGGTAACTGAGACACACAGGTTGGAAATTGATAGACTACAGAAGGAGCTGGCCAATGCCAGGGGGACTAAAAAGGAGTGGAAAAACCTCAAAGACGAAAGCTGCATGCATAACTTGAAAATTTAGTCTATTGCACAGTAGTTAAAACAATCAGACAAATTGAGAAAGTGGAAAGAAAGGTGTCTTTGCTTTAAATACTCTGGAGCATTCAGCAGCAGCAGCTGGGGATTAATCAAAGAGATGCAGAGCAGCTGGGACTGATGCAAACCTAAGGTGCACACAACAGGCTCTTTTCATCTGTTCCCTGTTTCCTGCCCCCTCATCTCCTTTCTCATCCGTCCTCCTGCCTGTGACCTGGAAATTGATCACAGTGCGAAATCTTGAAGGATGTCTCAATAGCTGTGATGCATGTGAAGCAGAGGAGCTATAGGTGATAATACACAGGTGTATCCTTTGTGGAATTTATTTGAAAAGCTTTAACATTTAAAAGGGGCTCATAGAAGGTGATGTCTGTGATTCTTTTGCTTTTTATGTTATTGTGCAGGAAACGCATGCACCAAGAGGTTTGGCTTCATATGCACATTTCCACATGATCAACTAACAAGCAGTGTCCTACTAGGTGGCAACTGATGTGCACATACTGAGCTCTAAAAGAAAAGTTGTTTTTTTTTGTCTTGTTCTTTATTCCTGGCATTTAGCAAAGGCATTAAATCATTTTAATACTAAACCATTGTTCACATGTCTAGTGGAGCAATTACATTATCTTTATTTTTGAATTAATACTTATATTGTGAAATAAAACTGCAGTACAAATTTCTAGTTTTATTTCTAGTTAATTAAAATGGCTCCATTTCAGCTGCTGGTCATTTATCTCTTTGTAAATCTATTAGTGTTATTATTTCAGTCGGTGAAAAAAAATCAGCTGCTGATGTTATGTCTGTCATGTGAACCCTGAGAAAAATCTTTTGGCTGCGTGTCTTAGGAAACATAGACCCATGAGTTATTTTTTTACATCTGTATTAAAGGACTTCCTAAAATGTGTTCCCTTTTATTTCTCACAAAGTGAGCAGCAGATAAAACTCAGACGAGGACAGGCTGAAAAAGATCTATTCATTTAAACAGAGGACGTCAAGGCTTTATTTTTCGCTGAAAATAATTAACCTTCAATTTGTAAGGACTAATCTTGACAAAACTTTATTTTTTCCCTTCTTGTTAATAGTAGACTTTTTCCCTCCTTAATAATTCATTACTGCATCACTGTAATTTTCCATGAGGAAAATTAAAGATGCCTCAAGTTTAAAACAGTACATCACTGTGTCTCAATCTATCTGTATTATGAGCTACCCATTTACACAAATACTCACAAATGTTTTGCTACGCTTAGTTTGTATTTTGTGTAATTTAATTAAATTATAATAGATCAATTATTTTGGGTTTTTTTTGGAGGAGATGGGGGCTGGACAATGTTGTAGGAATGTATTCTGTTTGTGCATGAATCTGAACCCCATAAATCACATCCTTTTCGCTTTTGTTCTGCTGGGCCCATGAAATGTACCTTAGAACTGTGTCTAAACCTTAAAGTACAAAACAGAAACTAATTGTTTCACATCCTCCTAATATATCAAGCTCATGCTTTTGTTTTGTTTTTTTTTTCTGAACTTTTTTGTTGTATTTTGCTTCTACGTCTTAAAATAAATTAGCTCAACTGGGAAGTTTTTGTCAGGGTAATTGTGAGAGTGTTCTAGTATTGAGTAAAAAAGTATTTAATATAAATAGTTGTGTATCTGGCCCTTGAGGGTCTCGAATGTTTTAGAGTTGGTCATGTCGAGTAAATTGGAATTCTTCTTTTTGAATATTGAACGATGAGTTCTACATTTCCTCTTCTTCCAGGAAAAGTCTAAGTGATGGTGAAAGATGAAGATCAATGATCAAACTCAATTATACTTTGCAGCCATTACTTATGGCAGTTCCAATGATATACTCCCACTAGAAGACGTGCTGTGAACACGTAGTGATGATAATTATGATTTGAGTTCATGTTACATTTTAATGATAATGTCAGACCAAAGGAGAAGTGCATTGATGAACTTGAAAAGAACTGGCATCCACACATGGAAAAAATGCTTTTGATGTCCACATCCTTTTGATGTCTACATCCAGCAATCAAAAACTGACCTAATTTGGAACTTATCTTTCCCATTTAAAAGGCACTCAAAAATAATATATATACAATATAGTTATAAATGTGAACCAATTTGAAGTGTATAATAAATAACTTTATTTAGTACAATACAAGGATAAAGCAAAACAAACCAAAAAATGTATATTGTTTATTTTACAGAGTACTTTAAGTGTCATTTGAGAACATTTGTAGGCGGCAGAGTGAGGAGTTGATGGAGAAATCTACATTTTAAAGAATGAAGAGGAACAGTGATTACACTGTTCCCTACAAGCCTCCCGTATTGCAGACCAGCCTGTTGGAGAAACAGCACAGTATCCACATTGACTGTGGGCGGGTAGTCCCGTATCCAATGGGACAGATGATGGTTCACTCCTGAGAGCTCCAAAACTGGAGAAATCAAACAACATGATCCTCACAGTGCTTCCAAGTTTCTTCAGGTGGGTCAAAGATCGGTGCAGAAAATAGATGATGGCCTCATCCACTCCGATGCCAGGCTGAAAGACAAACTGCAATGGATGCAATGAATGAGACGTAGACATTACCAGTTGGTGAGGTCTTCAACTCCTGGAAAGACTGTCATGTCAAAACTCCTGTTGGGACAGACATGAGCTTCCTTCTTCACAAAATGGAAAAAAAAAATAGTGTCAAATTGTTGGAGCTGTAGGAATTCTCTTTTGTCTTTGGTGAAAGACCATGAGACATTTCTCTCCCTATTGCTAGTGAATGCCCTGATATGGTTCGCTTCTTGCTTTTGGAGCGGTCTCCGGTGCCATTGCCTTCACACATGCATTCACACATGCATTCAAATTGCACCAGAGTTCACTTTTTTCAAACCGAGGCCTTGGTTTCTTTTCTCTTTTTGGTCCGCCTCAGAGTTCAATTGTGCATTCACACCTCCCCAAACAAACCAGACTTTCTAGACAAGCAGACAAGAATTCGATTAAAGTGTGCTAAACAGGGTTGGTGTGAATTCACCCTTGTAGTCAGATGCAACTTATGTCTTTTTCTTCTCCCTGATGCGTTAATTCATGCTGATGTACATGAACCAAGGAGTAAACATTACTGTCTGCAGCTGCAAGGAAAACTAAAATAAGAAAAAGATGTTTACAAAATCGGCACACCATCATACTTTTCAGAAGTTTGACATCTTATTAGTATGCCTCTCTAAAATCTCTTAAGAGATCAATTTGTTTTCTAGTCCACACATGCACAGGGAGAAGAAAGTCGCCAGCTACGATGCAATCCCAGTGTTTTCTTCATAAGGGAATAGGACCAACAGTTGTACTACTGGTTACAGGAATAGATCATTGAAATAGGACACTTTAGACTGCAGTATAACAAGTTAGAAAGAAGATTGTGTAGGTTTTGGATTTTCTCTCCCTTAACAATAAACACTTCATTTAAAAAATGCATTTTGTGATCACTTGTGTTGTTTTAGACTAATATTTAGACTGGTTTGATGTTCTGAAACACTTAAATGTGACAAATGCAAATCAATAGGGGGCAAACACTTTCTTCACATCACTGTACAAAATAAACATTCATTACTCACCCACATTGGACTATCAATGCTTTTTTTGTTTCAATATCGGAAAAATCAGTGAATGGACAGTGTGTTCATGTTGAAAATAAGTTCTTCCAGCAAAACTGAAGGTGGAAAGTTCATTCATGAGGTCACAAGTGCACAAGCTTCTTCTTTATCTTTTTAAAAAATTCAGAATACTTTAGGAAAGCTTTAACAAAAAAAATGCCTTTTTATTGAAGGAATTGTCAAAATGTGTTCTGCACGAGAGTAGAGCACTGGAGAAATCAAACACCATGGTTTCATTCTCTCAGTGCTTCCAGGCTTCTTCAGGTGAAAACTGGAAGTGCAGAGTTCATTCATAAGGTCATGCATGAACACGCTTCCTCTTTCATTTCACTCACTAAGATTTCCTGAATACTTTAAAAAAGCTTTAAAAAAGTGTTGTGGATTTGGATGCACATATAAGATAAGAGTTTAATAATAAAGAATTAACAAAACAAGTGTATGAGGTTTCCCCTGTGTGTGTGTCTTCACCTAGAACACAGTCATTAAATAATAATCTTGTGTCTGACTTTGTTTAAATCAGATATGGGGAGCTTTTTTGTCCTTAGTGACATTTTGATCTCTGCTTTGTCATTAAGTGAGGGGATGTGATGAAATTTACATAGCCCTAATTCTTCAGCCTGCTGACAACATATTTTTCTTGTGACAGCCATCTTTAATATTTAGATGAGTACTTTCCTATGCCCTTCAACTGTGCCTGCAGTATTAATGTAGACTTAATGGGAGAGGTTCCATAAATGAGCCTCAAATGGAGCTAGACACTTTAATGCTTGCCAGAATGGCTGTTATTTCCACACTCAGCTATAATAGTCTTTATTGCATATTTAATAAAGTATGGGTTTGTATTAATTGTTTAGCAGCCATGGACTTCATTAAGTGGTTGTGATGTCCTGGATGGGCTTTCCCAGTCCATATTGCCATCTCTTTATCCCTTCTCATTTTTCTCATTTTGCACTGCACTGATTAGCTTAATGCATGTTTATGGCTGCTGTTCATGCAGTCAGTGTGGGTGTATACCTTCGAATGTGAAGAATATTGCTACTCTTACAAGTTAATAACATTTTGCATTATCTAATGAAGTGGGATATTTCTTTATGGTGTATTTAAATTTTTTTTACCGGCTACGATGCAAAAAGTTTTATGAATGTATTTGGGAGAACAATGATGTGTTTGGCCATTTATGGCTTGATACCTGCATAAAAATGTATCAAAATCTGCATTTCCTAGTTTGGAGATTGACAGAATAATTCTATCACTGGATTTTCAATTCATAGAAAAAAAGTAACAAAATTACAGTGTCAGAGCTAGTGTTTTTTTTGTTTCTTTCTTTTTTAATAGGTAGCATAATTAGGCTATGTACATTAAATTATGTCAACATTCATAAACCAGTGTGTCTCACATTCTACCAAAAATCTATTTAAAGGATGAATTCTTTTTGATAAAGAAGCCAGGAGACTTCTTCAGAATTTTAGGATTGTGATTTCTTTAAAATAAAATTAATCCATACTCAAATTAATAACGAACAAGAAAATAGGCATTGTCATTAAAAAGTAAATGTATTATTCATCACATTAAGATGTACTGGATTGATTAAACCATGAAAACACACAAAAGATCATTTTTAATAATTACATGGAGATCCATCAGGGACTGGTAGGCTTTCATTTTTGGCACAAGGTTTACATTCTGAGGGTTTGTCTACAATGTATTATTTTCAAAACTGTGTTAGACAAAAAGTGTAAAGGACTAAATGAAATGTACATTATCTCAATATCACTCCACATATAAATATCGAGAAAAACTACCTAGATTGTCATAAGTGGACAATAATTGTTTAAATACCCTGTAAGCAGATTTTCCATGACTAATTTGTTTATTGACACTTGTTTGATGCGCAAGGAAAGATTCATGGAGGAAGCAGGTGGAAAGACAATCAAGTGATTAAGAAACTAGATGTTAACTGCTATATTGACTAAACAGCAAATATTGGTCAGAAGCAACTTTTTCCACAGAATCATATAGTTTTTTTGTTAGTTTTTTATAGGTTGGAAAGATTCCTTATTATCTGGGGTCTATGTTTTCTATAAAGCTAAAATAGCAACACGTTAATACTTTTAATCTATGTGTTTACTTATGACAAATTACACGATTATTGCCACATTTCCCAATATTAATGCATGTTGTCTTAATATTTTGCAGCATGCGCACACATCCAAAGTGTAAAAAGAAAATTAAATCCTTATAGAAATCTTACACAAAATTTAACAAAATTAACAACACAAAACATTTTTCAGTACTGAATACGGCTGGTTATTTCGGTCGAGTTCTCACCTGATCAGGAAAGGCTTTTGGAATGATTATAGGGTATGCAACTCACTTGGTGCCAAACGTTTCAGGGAAGGAGACTTTATGAGGTCCTGATTAAGAGTGTCAGAGCACTATGTCATGTTATTCAACCGGTGAACAAAATAAATTTTTCAGACTGTAACCAATATATTTGAAGAATAGAGACCAAGAAGTATGCCAAAAATATTTTATTCCAACGTAATCCCTAATAAGCGAGACTGTCTTTACACAAATACTTCTTTGCAACCTTTCAACTGAAGAAGACTTCTTCAAGGTTTCACACATTAGTGTGTATATGAATTTATTCCTATTCATAACTTACTTTATCGCTTCCTAAACATGCAAAATAGTGAAATAAGAAATATCAGAGGAAGAACTCTGCAGCTCTGCTTTCAACTTTTATATAAGTTGGGCTACAGTAATAACGGTCTTGTACGCTTGCATTTCCAATAACTTAAAAAAGACAGAAAATAATTCAAGTTCCCATCTTCAAAGTTCTTTATGACTTCCTTTTATCTGCAGTTATTTCCAGAGAGACTGTGGAAAGAAAGCATGTGTCAACTCTAGTGATTTACACCAAACAAACATCAATTTTCTTTGTCAGAGATTAAATTGCATTGTTGTCTTTCCCACTTTATCCACTGAAATTGATTGAGGTAAAGATAAGCTGCACCGTCATAATCTAATATGACATAAGCTAAAAGCTGCTTAAGATTTCTGGTATTAGGAACACTAAAAGGGACATTTCATTGCATAGATTTTTTAAAAATGTTTTACAATTTTTTAAGGTTTAAATACTTACCCTTATCCAGACACCAGTGAAACACTTTTATTCTGGAAAATCAACACAAAAACTCCAATTGCTTTAAAGTGTGTAAGAATCAGTTGATTACATGATAAGAAGAACTGGTCCTAAATGGTACCATTAGTGGACCTTAAAATGAAAAGACATTTTGCTTCCAGAGGTCATGCTGAAATGAGTGGAGGTGCCATAATTTTAGGACACATTAACAGTTGACTGAAAAGAGTTTTGAATCACAGCCCTTGCCTTTTGAACTCACTTCAAAGACATAAGAGTGCTTAGCACTGTGGTTTGACAGCTTTGCACTCATGAGGACAGCCTGATCTTTGTCCCTTTTCCCCATTTAATTCCCTGAATGGACTCAAGATAATTGGAGAGCATTATCGCGATGGTATGATGTATTAGAGCAATGCTGTTCTTAAGGACCCACCAAGCACAAGAAGAAATGTTGAAAAGATGTTTCAACAGCTGCAGTCATACAATTTAAATGTAAATGACACCTCTTTCCATTTGTTATGCATGTTAGCCAATGTAAATTTAAAGCTGTTAATGTTATATATTTAACTGATGAACTTCACATTTGCTTGTACAGTGGAAGAAAGGATGTTGACCGAACTGAGCCCTACCAAATTATATAAAACCTGTGAAAGCACTCTTTATACTAGAAAGTTGGTTTCACAAATGAACAAAGGGAAACGTTTAACGTTTTCTTCCCGTGGCCAGATTAAATTCTAAGCTGATAAACATTTGAGCTCCCACTCCTGTGATTCAGCACACAGTTCAATGTACTAAGTTTGATAAGTGAAGGACAAAACCTCTCTCATGCATTTTCATCAACAGTCCCTGCACAAGGCCCCATCACATATTTCAATACCGCAGAGAGCCCTTACACAACAGATAGGCAGGCGGTAGCTGTGATGTAGCTCCCACGACAGCCATTATCGGAAAGAGGTTGTGAGGAGACTGTATTGAGAAGACAGTTAAAACTGTTTAATGAGAACTTGGATTCTTGTTTAGAAAATTTACGAGAAGGGATAAACTGTTTATCCGTCAATAGAAAAACCTTAGCAAAGACCAAATGGAACACCTAAATTTGGATTAAGGGTCAGATCTACCGCATGCTGTAGGTGTGTGACCGTTGGGTGCATCTATCCTGAGCATGTACAGCACAATGCTTTTGTTGCGGCTAATAGTTGTAAATATCCTCTTTTTCTTGTGTAAGTTCCGTGCAAACTCTCCTTAACACAGTCTATCTCAGAAACCTCCACCTGACACAATAAATAATGTGTCAAGAGCATGGCAGTATAGATCAAATATACAAATATGTCATACAGGCATCAGCAACCTGCCATCCATAAATGAAGTTGAGTGGACATAAGTTTGCATGAAGGTCAATGCAAGAGTTTGATGTCTGAAAATGCATGGTAAACAATTGCTTTCCTGGGTTTTTGTTTGTGCCCTTTTCACATAATAGCTCAATACAACAATAGCCTCTCTCAAAAAGATAAGGGTGTGAGAAAAAAAAACATGCACGACTAACCGCTGAGGAGCCGGCCAGCTGACCAAGTGAGAATGTGATGTGCATGGAGACTGAGACTGCACAGCAAACCCATTAGCAGGTCTTACAGCTTAACTGCAAACTACTTCTTTTCCATTCTTATGGATCATTTACAGCTTCAAGAACATATGCATTGAGTAAGATCCCCACTGTGTCCTTGTCTTTGTGGCAAAACTTGCATCTCAATGCTGCTGTATATCTGAATTTAATCTCAAAGCAGTAATAAGAGTAGTGGAGTTTATCAGCCAGTATAATTTTTGGTTATCAAGGATGTCAAACACAGGCTGCTGAACCGACATTGCTACCTGTGGAGTTGAACAGATTTTTCGGGGGTCATGTTCCCTTTGCTGCTTGGTTTTCAGGTTGATGTGTCAGGTGCTGCTTGGTCTCTCTCACCTGATGTAAGAAACTACTTTCATTTTTATCCACCAACAGTTTCACAATAAATTACTTGTTTTTGTTACTGTTATGAGCTTTCTTTTATTCAGTGAATAAAAAAGATGCAACCAGTGACTGTTTCCAATGGAATCAAAAACAAATCAAAGAAAAGTAAAGAAAAAACTGTGCCAAAGTTGAATTTATTTCAACTATGAGAAAAACAAAACAAAAAAAACAACTCACAAACACGTTACAACAGAAGAAGAATCAGTCAGCCTAAATTAAAGAGATGAAAATTCATTAATTGTAGGTGTATTTTAACATTGAAGAGATAATAAAGATTGTTAATAAATCATTGTTAACAAACCTTTCACTTGGTAGTAGCAATGATAATTGCTTACTGACATGCAAAACAATTTTTGTAAGCTCAAGCTGAGCTTAAAAAAAAGTTCAGCTCCTAACCATTTTGTATTTGTTTGCTTAAGCCATCATTCAACATTCGAGTCCCTAAATTCAAGTGTTTTGTTTACATAGAACAGACAATTTAGCAAAGAATGATTTTTACAGGACATTGGATCTATACAGTCTGTCAGAAAAAAAGTATTATTTGCATTTTGTTGTTATGCGGCATCTTGGAAAATTGACAAAACAACAGTTGGACACATTTGAAATAGTATTTTTACCAAGTAAATGATACTGATATTACCAAAGATATATGAACTGAAAACTCAGTACAGTGAACAGACCAATCAGCTGAGGAACAATGTGCCAGGTCCTCTGCCAGGTGTTTGCTGGGTTTCTTTTCTCCATCACTTAAAATGGTGACCTTCAGACACTGGGTATTTGCTTTATATGTTTTTTTAAGTCTGACACTAGAAATGACTTTAAACTTTTGCATAGCACTAGGTCTGGGAAAGGTCATACAAGTGAGCATCCAAATTGGCCATTTCGCCCATTTAAATTACGGTTTAAAGCCTGAAAATGTGGTTTCTAGTTATATAGGAATTCTTCATTAGGGAGAAATACAATTGGAGAGCAATACCAGTGACAACTTTGCAGGATCCTCCTATTTGTCATGCAGATCACCCCGTGGGCAGAAGCAAAGTGGAGCTCTACTGTTCCAGTCCCTCATTAAATGGACATGTGAAGGGGATTTTACAGCATCAAATTGTTGACCCAACTGTTTGCATTTGCAAAGCTCATGCATTGATAACAGAGTAAATGATGGCTTTCTGTGCTGTGCAGAGCAACAGCACAGTAATCATACATTTACAAGTTTTGACTCCAGACACCTAAATAATGTTATTATGAAGGTAAAATCAAATAATAGCAGTGGTAGTCCACATATTTATCACCCAAACCTCATAGTTACATCTAGTTTCAGCAGGCTGTCTGTGGGTGTGAAAGATCTGAAATCAAATTACATGATGAAGCAAGAACCCTTTCTGTGTGCTGGACACACATATTAGCAAAAGCACACAAACAAAAAGCATGTTACACTCTGCAGAGCAACACTGATGGAGAGTCTGCATGCCATCTGTCTTTTGCTTTCAGTCTGCTGAGCTCTGTCTTCTCTGCTGGTAGGATTTCACTTATTCTTAGTTGATTTGTAATTGGGCCTTTTATCTTTTAGATTACCCTGGCACAAAAACAAAAATATGTGTTGATGGAGTGCAAATGTATTCCTGTAATTATTGGACGAGTCCGTATCAAACCCATTTGGAAGCTTTCACCCAAACCATAATCTTCTGAATCATTCAAATCTGATTGCAGCATGACTTTGGTGACATCCATCTCAACGTTAATTTGGTTAAAAAAAAAAAACTTTAACCAGATGTCAACTGAAATTGCACATGCAAGTTTTAAAATCTGAATTTTTCAGCGAGCAAAGAGTTACATCATTAGCGCTGGAAGTTTGGTACTGTGGGGATAACCATACACCCACAGACTCATGATTTGCATTTGCTTTCCCGTGGCCTGCTGAATTTTTTCATGTTATTCCAATGTTTCCCCATTTTGCATGAACAGCATCTTTGTGTCCTGCTGTGCAGACAACTGCACCTAACCAGTGTGTGGAGGTAAGACGATAAAAATAATTTGAACAGTGTTGACCACTGCTGGTGTGGAGAACAGAGAGACACAATAGACAGAACAGATATATTTACAAAATCTAGTCATTAGCCTGCATGTGTTAAGCAATATATTAATACACATTTATTTATTTTTTTCATTCCGAGACACAACTACTTATAAGAAAGCTTGTTAGCTGCACACAATGTAGAGCACATAAACCAAGCTGAAAACATATTGACAGATTTTCTTTCAATTCCAACTGTGTAAGAGAATAACATTTGAAATTCAAAATGTCAAGCTTTTCCTATTAAAACTCCACTTCTATTGCATGAAATGATTGGTATTGATCATGACTGATACACATTGTTCAACTCACAAATGTAATTTTCAGTTTTTTCTTTAAAATTTGGACAAGAGATGTGACAACAATATTAATTCCTTTTTTTGTAATATGCTGTGATTAAAGATGTACTCAATTTCTGGACTTGTTTGTGTACTTACAATGACCAGACTGTTTCCTTTGCTGAAGCTGGTAACATCTCATCTTACAGGAGGTATTAAGTTAAAGATCTGTCTTGAAGGATGATCAAGTCAGAGAGGTTGGATGTATGTTAATTGTAGTTGCCACATCTGTGTAGCAGCCCATGAAAAGGTCAGCATGGAGCTAATGTTGTAGAGTGTAGCTAATTTACAGTACAACATTGTGTCTCATCAAATGCAAATTGAAGACTGAAAGATGAAACATATAGTCTAACATTACTTTGTTACACTATATATATATATATATATATATATATATATATATATATATATATGTTATAGCAATTTGCAGAGTAAATCAAATGGTTGTTAGTGAGGGAAATAACACCCAGTGAACATGAAGATGAAAACTGACAATATGTCTAACAGTCTTTAAAAGTGTTCTGTTCTTTATGTGTCCTCATTAAACAAGGCAAAAATGAAGAAAATATTTGACAAACACTGTCAGGTTGACTGAGATCATAAACAGAGACAAGGGAAAGAGTGGCTCAAAATGAACTAGTCTTTATCTCTTCACATTAAATGTAGTTAATGTGCCCTCTTTAGCAGTTGCTTCTACAAATCTTAAAATTGAAACTGCTTAGCGGGGTAAAGACTTTCCAGTTTGTATCAAGTGTACTATCAGTAAATGTTACACCATCACAACCTCTGTAAAAAAAAATAAATAAATGAATAAGAAATTATACCCAGAATAAAAGTTCCGCTTTACATGTTTGTTCTGTCAGACTATATTGAAAAGCAGTCTGATGTTTCCCAGTTCACTCACAAACTTGGTTTAAGTCATAGTAAACTGTATCATCAATATTAATATGACATTCCGCTGGAAATGTTTTGGTTCGAGTGTTAACTTTGGGAAGATTTCAGATCTTCAGGCTTTCATGAGTTTGAAGAGTAAAACTCATCTGCTCCTGCACTGTTCCATTTTTAATGTCCATCTTGAGTATTAACCTACTTATCCATCTACACAAGGATATTTATTTACAGTGGCCTGAAAAGTAACGGCAAAGTTATCTTCAAAGCCGCTGTGCAAAGACGGAGCTCGCAATCAACCAAAAACGAGTAAGAGAAGAGAGTAACGTCTGTTTATAAAATGCTTTTCACAAACATAAAATTATAAAGCGCTGTACAATAAAATCAACCTTAAACTAAAGAGTAAAACGAGCATTAGAAACTTGATAAAATCATGACATGAAAGCCTGGGAAAACAAGCAATTTCAGCTCCTATATGAAAACCTCCATAAAATCAGAAAAAAATGAAGCTGCAGGGGAAAACTGTTCCGCAGCTTTGGGGCCTCTGACTGAAAGGCCATGTCTCCTTTAGTTTTCACCCGCAGACATGGAACAACTAAGACATTGTTGTTTGGGAACGAAGGCCAGGAGCAGCAGAGTATTTAGTTAAAAGCTGACAAAGATAATCAGCTGCCTGGCCATTTAAAGCTCAGTTCATCAGCACAAGAACTTTGAACTGGATCTAAAATCCACTGGGAGTTGGTCTAGTGAATATTGAACCGCAGTGATATGACTGAATTTACTGGATTCGGTGAGAAGTCTGGCTGCTGCGTTCTGTATTAATTGTAGATGTGAAATTGAAGATTTGTCCAGGCAAGTAAAAAATGGTATAAACGCATAAATAATTTTCTCTAGGTCAACTCTGGAGACCATATTTTTTATTTTAGAAATGTTTCTTAAACAAAACAAAAGAACAGGAAATAGTGTGACTCAAAGCCTAATGATGAATCCAATGTGACGTTTGGATTTTAAAATCTAGAAAGTATTTTTTTAACCCTCCCGCAGTCTTAAGAGATGGGGTCATTTGACCTCAAAAGGTTTTATGAGGTTTTGGTTTGGTGTTGTTTGGGGAACTGATGGTCTGACGGGACAACCCCCCGCCTTCCCGCTGTCCGACAGTGACATTTGCCACACTCCTTCTGAGTGTCACGCTAAGACCACTGGAGGATTAAATCAAATTATGCCAAAAATACCCAAGCACCTCCTAATAACAGAAGAGGTTCTGTGTCATTGTCTGTCTTTTTTACTCCAAAAACTTGAACTACTACTATCATTGACATTGGAGATAAAACAGTATTTGGATTAATATTTAAGCATGAAACACCAGTTGGAGTTAGATATGAGGGCAAATCAAAGTGATTTGAATTTCAAGCTTGCGTTTTACTGTTCGCTGGGGGAAAACTGCAAAGACACAATGTGAGAACTTATGATTCATAATTGAAATGCTTTACTATATTTTCAGTTCCTCATTGCCCTGTTGTACCTCAGACTTACAGGGAATATCAATTGAACTTAATAACATGCCCATATTTTAGTCGTTATCTATAGTTATTTCATTTCTCTGTGTTTGACAAGGTCCTGGAGATTGAGGTCATGTCAGCCAGCTCCAAGAGGTAACACCTGTCTCTCATCTAAATGTCTTCAGTCTGCCTGTGATACTAAATTCATTGTTCTTTACAGTGAAATAATAAAGGCTCCACAAATCCCCCTGCAGGTCCAGTGGAGACAACAAGAACATTCAATATGATTTAGTCTTTTTGAAGTGCACTCCGGTGTTCAGAACGTCTTTGTAAATGCGTGTGTTTGTGTGTGTGTGTGTGTGTGCAAGCGTTCTCGCCTTTGTAAAGAAGCAAAGGGTCAGGGTCACACTCCAAATCACTGAGAGCCCGCGGGGAACAAACCGAGCCTGTTAGAAATAGTGCAGAGACAAGCTTAACCTATTTTTAATAGTCCATTTCTCTCTATCATTCCCTTCCTACACCTGTCCTCTGTGATGAAAGGCTTCTGTTTTGAAGGTTAACATACTATCAATAAACTGACATTGAAAAGTTCACATTGGATTTTTAGACATGAGGCTACTGAAGAATTTAAATGAGGTAACATTTGAGAACAGAAAAATCTGTACTGAATAGATTTCATCAAGTCAAAATAAGATGAGCCTAAACCTAACAGGTGAGGCTGTTAATGTTTTATGGTGGGAAACAGTGGAATACTTTCCATTTACTTGCTCCTAAACAACAGTGCATTTGCAAAATTAACATGCAACAGAACTCACAGCTGCAAATTACGGTTGTTTCTTGATGCTGGAATAATAATTTTACACTACATTACGGCAGGTACTTACAATTCAGAGATGGCGGGTGCACACTTAACAACATCAATTAAGGCAATAGTTGTGGAGATGTCAGATACTCCACTGAAGCAAATCTTCAGCAGGCAGGGATGTGCCATGTGTTGTATTATGACACCAGCTGCAGCAGCACTCCCGATGGGAAATAGTTTTGATGTTTTTCCATAACTGCCACTCTTCCGCTTATCAGTGTTCCTCAAAAAATTATTTGACAGCTTAACATGTGGTGATGCACACCTCAAGTAAGGGACGTTTTTTAAAAAGTTTAAGAAAAGCTGTCAAAAGAGTTGCATATATATATATATATATATATATATATATATATATATATATATATATATATACCGTATATACTGTATATATATATATATATATATACTTAAACATTTTCCCTTTTTTCCAGAACAATTTTGATGTAATGTATAAAGTGGGGGAAATCAATTGCAATCACAAAAAGTTAGAGAAAGCCAAGAAAAACATTCATATTTAGAAAACAATCTCTGTGAAAATTTTATCATCTGGTTTATTCCAAGCTAATGGCACAAGAAGCATCTCATGATGGGTAAAAGCAAGGATCTTTTTGAAGAGCCTTTGCAACCTGCAAATTTCCAGATCGTCATTTTCTTTTGTGATCAACTGGTGTCCTTTTCCTCTTTTAGTTGATTGAAAGCTGTGAAGTGGCTTCATTTTTAGTGTGAGTTTTGCAACGTTATAGGAATATGTTTGCTTTGCAAAAATCGTGTGTTAAATACCTATCTTCTCCTTTGTATCCTCAGTATGATCATTAGTGTTTAATGAAGCTGCAAAACACTGACAATCAATATCAGCCAACCACTGTTTTTTAACAAATGCATGCAGTAGCATTCTGATTTGTAAATGGAAAACTATTCTTTTATCTGAAATCTAATTAGAGGTTAAAGACAACAGCATTTCCTAAGGAGGAAAGAATGCCTTTCGAATTTTTTTACATGTGAGCGTTACCTGCATGGGACAGAAATTTTTCGTCGGCTGGTGAGGTCTGTCTTCTGTTTGTGACAGAGGCAGCATGTTAAGGAGGTGATAGAAGAAGGCAGACATGGAACGCGTGGAGTGTTAAGGGGCGTCATAATAAGTGAGAGGTGGAAGCGAGAAAAGTGTCAGAGGGTTGAGAGGACTGTGAATGGAAACACTGGCCCTGCTTGTCCTGTCATTTCAGCAGACTCTCTGAGCGCGGCGTCGCTCCGGAAGCCTCGGCTTCCTCTCGCCGCCTCTACAAGACATCCTCTCTGCGGCCTTCGCTGCTAACAGACGCCATCAGTCACACTGGCTCAAAAATCACTTGCTTCCAATCTCACCACTGCTGTGAAGGCAACTGCTCGAGCTTGTCTCGCAGATCTGCTCCTCCGTGTGCTCAGCAAGCAAAGACATATATTTACACATACACCCCTACACGCACACCCCCGCACGCAAAATTCTTTTTTCATGCTGCCAAAGCCAAAAAAGCACCAGTGAATTTGTCACTGTCCTGCTTTTTATATCCTACTCTCGATGTAGCTGGATGCTGGATGCACAGGGACAGAATCCAGCTCATGTCATTCATGTTTGCTGGGCTTATTGTCTTCATGTGAGCTTTATGGGCTCACCACACATCCTCAGGAAGGGAAACTTGTGTTATTTTTGGGATATATAATAAGAAAAAAATATTCTTTCCTCACATGCAGAAAAGCAAGGAATGATGTGTGAGTTTGATGGTAATTTCTGGATTAGTGATAGTTGTCAGCTGCTTTTTTTACAGTTTAATTCTGCTAAATTTTCTCATTAATGTTTTTACTTTTGTGGTTACTTTACAGGGTAACCTGTAGGTCTTGACTTAGAAAAATATTTCAGCCACATTCCAGTCCTGTAAAACCAAACTGTTGTTCCTGGTGCTTTCTTTAACAACCCCTACTGGCAAATGCTACGCTTTTTGACAGCTCAGTTCTTCAAGGTAAAATTTGCTGTGCCTGCTGGATAATAACTTCCAGGAAATGTTGATGTCAAAGTCTAGACATACTGACAAAGGTCAGTGTCTAAGGGTGTACACCACTCACAGACTGTAGTTTATATCAGTGAGGAAAGGCGGACACTTTTGAAGAAGGTCATAGACATAATACAGTTTAATTCAAGTCAGCTTTAGACGAGGCAATTTATAACAAAAACTAATCTACAGGCACGTCTTACAAGCATGAGACAAGAGATTTTGTTCATATAAAATGTATACAAATCATCTGAATCCAAATTTTCTCAAACCAATTATAGTCCTAAAAAAAATAATTCAAATAGTCAGATTTAAAACCAGTCACATGTGGTATTTTCCATTTCAAGTTTGAGTGGACACTGACACAATACCTGTTAAGAGAAAGATAAAACAATTATACATGTGTTCATTAATATCAAGAAAAAACAACTAAATTGTGAACAAAAACACTGAAAAACTTCAAGTTGTCAAACTTTATGATGCCTATGAAAAACTAATGGATTGTTTATATCGACAATGTAATATTAAAATCTCACCATAGAGGAAATCACTAATCGGTTTATTTGTGTAGCACATTTCAGCAACGAAGCAGTTCAAAGTGTTTCACATCATAAACACTTAAGGAGAAGCAACATAGAAAAGCAGCGTTCGGCTTCTATGCACCACATTTCACCTGAAAGGTAAACTGCTTCATTAAGCTTCGATATTTAAATACTAACAATAAAAATGTCATGTTTTAGTCTGCTTGATTATTTTATAAATATCTATTCA
Source organism: Xiphophorus couchianus (assembly GCF_001444195.1). Classification (NCBI taxonomy): domain Eukaryota; kingdom Metazoa; phylum Chordata; class Actinopteri; order Cyprinodontiformes; family Poeciliidae; genus Xiphophorus; species Xiphophorus couchianus. The sequence continues at coordinate 21,874,634 of NC_040231.1, read as the reverse complement.
TTCTGGTAAGCACGGTGAGGCTTTTCTCTCTTCCTAAACTCTCTGTGAAACTAAAAGGAAGCGGTGATAAAGTTGAATGTTTATTGGAAACTAAAGGCGGAAGCAAAAATAAGAAGTCATAAAAACAACATAATCAACAACTGAAAAACCAATGACAAACATTACATGTTGACAAGTGCCATTATCAAAATCATCAATACACGTCAAATGTACTGATCAATGTTCCGTTAATTATGGTTCAAAAGCAACTCTGAGCAGGTGGTTTTTAGCCTTGATTTAAAGGAACTCAGTGTTTCAGCTCTTTCTAGAACTTTGTTCCAGATTTGTGGTGCATAGAAGCTGAATGCTGCTTCTCCTCTAATAGCCCCTGCACTCAGATAATGAGTTTTTCATGCAATATTTGCAAACCTGCTAATTGAAGAACACAGCATTTTGGTAATGTTAATATATGTGTGACCCTTTGATAATAAAATCCTGAAAGGTTCTTCCTTCAAACTTATTTTTTTAAAGTCTACTGATTTCCCCAGGCAATATCTGGTATGTTTTCTTAAACTGGGGTATATGTGCAGTTTCTTAGCCATAACTTCATTGAATGCAGAGTGTGTATCTTTCTCATCCCCTCAGTGTACACTCTCCAACTTATGTAAATTCCCTGCAAAGTATACAGCCAAAAACAAAAATACCTGTAACAAAATCTAAATTGAATTTGCTGATGCTGTCTTTTTGTTTTGTCTCTCTGGAAGCACGAAAAAAGGAGAGGAGACAGAGCTATGGTCAGGATTACAATTTAATGTTCATTATTTAAGGAGTGCTATCACCCAGATTTGGACCTAAGATCACTTCAAAGTCAGAGAAGGTCTGCAGATCAGATTTGAATAAATAAAGGCTGTCCTTCCAGAGCACTAAGCACATAGTAGAAAAGCTACTATTACAAGTTTTTTTGTTTGTTTGTTTTTAACTTGAAGTTGAGGGGGGTTGTGGTTGTTTTATTTGTGGCCATACTAAACCCTGAAATACCACTGTGACTGGATGGGTCATTTCCTCTATCTTTACAAACATTGTGTCATGCTGAGGTCTAACTTCTTAGCCCACATGCAGAACAACACCAGAAGCCGAGATTGATTAAAGAGATTTATTACAACCAAGGGGAAGGGGGAAAAAAAACAGATAAACAATCCGGGAGCGCTTGGGACTGGATCTCAGGTCAGCTAGGGAAGAAACAGACGGTAAGTTTGGGGTCGATGAAATTTGGAGATGGCGCTGACTGAGAGCTTACCTCCGATCGGGAGGAGAAAGGACTGGGGGAAAAACCTGGGAAATCCAGAGTCTGTTTTGAGGTGCGGAGGGCTGCGGGCTGCGGCGGCGTTGGAGGACGGACAGGTAAGTCTGAACTGTTCTGCCAGAAGCAGGCTGCCGAGCTGTAGGTTCGGAGGGGTCCTGGGCTGGATCTATCTTCAGCACGTATCAGGTCAATCAGCTGAAAAAAGGTCAGAGACACAGGTGGATCAGAATTCAGGAAGCAAACAGGAAGAGTAGAGCTGGAGTGAGCCGGTACCATAACTAGCTAACAATCTGGCAGGGAAGTGTCAGCAGCCTCCTCCAGTTATACAGTTCCTGATGGCAGAATGGTTTCAGGTGCATGGTTCAGGAGACGCCCTCAGATGGAACAAGGCCTCCAGCGCCCTCTGGTGGATGAACAGCTCCGGATCCCAACAGTACCCCCCCCTCAACGACTGCCACCCGGCGGTCCAACCGAGGAAGGCAGGGAGGAACGATAATCAGAAATCAAAGAAGGATCTAAAATAAAAGAACCCGGAACCCACGTCCGATCCTCCGGACCGTAGCCCTCCCAGTCGACCAGGTACCGCCAACCCCGGCCCTGTCGACGGGAGTCCACGATCCGGCAGACGGTGTAAGCAGGGTGCCCATCAATCACCCGGGGGGGTGGAGGGGGCCCGGACGGAGGGCACAGCGAGCTGGTCAGAACAGGCTTGAGCTGCGAGACGTGGAACGTGGGGTGGATACGGAGAGAAGAAGGCAGACGTAACCGGACAGCAGTAGAACTGATGACGGACTCGATCTTGTATGGGCCAATAAAACGAGGAGACAACTTCTTGGTCATGGATTTCAGTGGGATGTTCCTGGTGGACAACCAAACTTGCTGACCAGGTGCGTAGTCAGGAGCAGGACGTCTCCTCCGATCAGCGAAACGGCGGTTCCGTTCAGAAGAACGATTTAGTGCTGTGACAGTGTTCCGCCAAATGGAACAACAGCGGCGAATGTGGTGCTGGACCGATGTAACGGCAAGCTCCTTCTCATCCGCCGGAAACAATGGAGGCTGGTACCCTAAGGAGACCTCAAAAGGAGAGAGACCGGTAGCTGATGAGACGTGAGCGTTGTGTGCATACTCAGCCCAATGCAGGAACTGGCTCCAGTCAGTGGGGTTGGTGGAGGTGAGGCATCTGAGTGTAGACTCGAGCTCTTGATTCATGCGCTCGGTTTGTCCGTTCGACTGAGGGTGATAACCAGAAGATAGACAGACTTTAGCTTCCAAGGCGGCACAAAAGTGTTTCCATACCTGAGCGGTGAATTGAGGTCCTCTGTCTGATAGGATCTCCTGCGGAATGCCATGCAGTTTGAAAACGTGTTTAACCAAGAGCTGAGCGGTCTGCAGAGACGTGGGCAGTTTTCTTAGTGGAATGAGGTGGCAGGCTTTGGAAAAGCGATCAACCACAGTGAAAATGGTGGTCATTCCTTTGGATACAGGTAACCCAGTAACAAAATCAATTGCAATGTGCGACCAGGGTCGTTTGGGGATGGGCAGAGGTTGAAGCAGACCAGAAGGGGGCTGATGAGACGATTTGTTTCGGGCACAAACTGAGCAGGCCAAGACAAACTCTTTAACATCTTTGTGTAGTGATGGCCACCAAAAACGACAGGAAATTAGGGCTATGGTTCTACTGGTTCCAGGATGGGCTGAGAATTTTGTTGTATGCATCCAATTAATTAACCTAGCTCTGACTGAAGATGGAACATACGTACGGTTGGGCGGCCCAGTACCAGGGTCCGGCTCGGACAACAGTGCGTGTTCTATGATGTCGGAAACCTCCCAGGAAACTGACGCAACTGTACAACTGGGGGGCAGAACATTGGCTGGTGTCTCAGACTCTTCAGTAGAGTAGAGTCGGGACAGAGCGTCTGGTTTAATGTTCTTGGACCCAGGTCGGTACGTGATGGACAGGTTGAAACGGGAAAAGAAAAGAGACCAGCGGGACTGACGGGGATTGTGTCTTTTGGCGGATTGAAGGTACGACAGATTCTTATGGTCTGTCCAGACCAAAATGGGATGCTCTGCGCCCTCCAGCCAATGTCTCCATTCCTCCAGGGCTAATTTGATGGCGAGAAGTTCTCTGTCTCCAACATCGTAGTTCCTTTCAGCAGGGGAGAGTCTACGAGAGAAAAAGGCACAGGGGTGAGTCTTTTGGTCAGATTCGGAACGCTGAGAAAGCACAGCTCCGACTCCTGAGTCCGAAGCGTCAACCTCTAGGATGAACTGTTTCGTGATGTCCGGCTGAATGAGGATAGGAGCATTAGCAAACCGAGTCTTCAGCTTTTTAAAAGCCGTTTCTGCTTCGGGGGACCAGTGGAAGGATCTCTTAACTGAGGTTAAAGCAGTCAAGGGTTGGGCTGTCTGACTATAGTTCCTGATGAACCTCCGATAAAAATTAGCAAACCCCAGAAATCGTTGAAGTTGTTTTCTATTCTCTGGGGTAGGCCAGTCTAGAACAGCTTTGATCTTCTCCTCCGATGGTCTTACCTGTCCGCCCTCGAGCACGAATCCCAGGAAGGTGACTGATGGGCGGTGAAATTCGCACTTCTCAGCCTTTACAAACAATTTATTCTCCAGCAGTCGCTGGAGAACAAATCTTACATGTCTCTTATGTTCTGACAGAGTCCTGGAATAGATCAATATGTCATCAAGATAAACAAAAATGAAAATGTTCAAAAAATCTCTCAAAACGTCATTAACTAAGGCTTGGAAACAGGCAGGTGCGTTTGACAGGCCGAAAGGCATCACTAAATATTCGAAATGGCCCAGAGGTGTCTTAAAGGCGGTTTTCCACTCATCACCCTCCCGGATCCTGAGAAGGTGATAAGCGTTTCTTAGATCTAATTTAGTGAAGACAGTAGCTTCCTGAACCGGTTCAAACGCTGAAGCTAGGAGAGGTAGCGGGTACTTATTCTTGATGGTGATCTGATTTAACCCCCGGTAATCTATACAGGGTCGAAGGGAACCATCTTTTTTGCCCACGAAGAAAAACCCCGCCCCGAGCGGAGAAGACGAGGGGCGAATTATTCCTGCGGCTAGTGACTCATTAATGTATGTCTCCATACTTTCCCTTTCTGGTTTGGAGATATTATACAGCCGACTGTTGGGCAGAGGCGCTCCAGGTAGGAGATCTATGGCGCAGTCATATGGGCGATGCGGAGGTAGAGAGAGAGCACTAGCCTTACTGAACACAGGGGCTAAGTCATGGTAGTCTGGAGGGAGAGTAGCGAGATCGGGTGGGTCCGCCTCCTGCCGGTTTGCCGGTGACTGACCCGTCGGCACGGCAGAGTGGAGACAGGTGGAGTCACAGGAAATAGACCAGGATTCAATATGCCTCTTAGACCAATTTATTCTGGGGTTATGAAGAAAAAGCCAATCGAAGCCCAGGACAACAGGTGAGTTGGCAGCCGGGAAGACAAAAAATGATAATGTTTCACGATGGTTACCTGAAACCAGGAAATCCAACGGCTTAGTCTGGTGTGTGATGTCAGGTAGTTCCTTGCCGTCTAACGCTGCAACTCTGAGGGGTGTGGCTAACGGATAGGTCTCTATGTCTAGTTGCCGGACTAAGTTTGAATCGATTAAATTTTTCTCACAACCAGAATCTATCATGGCGGATAACGTCAATGATTGATCATTGGTGAACAGTGTAGCTGGTAGCAGCAGACGAGGAGAATTTCCAGACTGTAGATGGTCCGCCAGTCTCCTCATTTCCTCTGGCGGACCACGGCTTTTGCCTTGGAGGGGCAGGTGGAGATGCGATGTCCAGATTCACCGCAGTACAGACAGAGGTTCTCTTTGAACCTTCTTAGTCTTTCTTCCGGGGAAAGCCGAGTACTCCCGATCTGCATCGGCTCCGTTTCGGCTGGTTCTGAAGATGGAAAAGCAGAATTACTGGTCTTGTCAGAACATGATCTCACAAACGGGTGGCAACTCTTGGCTCTTTCCCTATTTCTGGAGCATAGCCTATTATCCAACCGGATGGTGAGGTTTATCAGTTCCTCCAGGGTCTTAGGCTCATCTAAAACCGCTAACTCATCTTTTATCGAGTCGTTTAATGCATGGAAATATGCGCTCTTGAGAGCCGTCTGTCCCCAACCTGAAGCTGCTGCCTTAATCCTGAAGTCAATAGCAAACTCAGCCACCGATCTTCTGCCCTGTTTCAGTTCTAGCAGACTTCGGGAATCCGATGTTTTATCTGTATCCTGGTTAAAAGCCTGCTTAAACTCATCCAAAAAGTCATCAAACGAGTATCCGTAATCTGCGGAGTTGGGAAATCTAGCCTCGGCCCATTCTAGCGCTTTTCCTGATAGATGTGACAAAATGAAAGAAATCTTTCTTCCATCATGGAGGAAGCTCTGAGGGGAATGATTGAAGATAATGGTACACTGAAACAAAAATCCTCTACACTTGCTGACTTCTCCAGAAAATCTTTCAGGCAGGGACGGACGGAAATCTGAAACTGTAGAGCGAACCGAATCCACAGACCTGGAAGTAGATTGTGGATCCGGAACTGGAGCGGGTGCTGGGGCGACCGCAGAAGTCTGTGAGCTAGTTCCTTGCAAATAACTTGCAATCTCCTCTAATCGGCGGTTTGTTTCCGCTTGACGATTGTTTAACTCTCGCAACGCGGCGTCATGGTTCTGAATGAGAGTGTGCTGTTGTTCCAAGGTTTTCCGGAGTGTTTCCGCAGGGCTAGGTTGTTGGCCAGATTGTTCTGTCATGCTGAGGTCTAACTTCTTAGCCCACATGCAGAACAACACCAGAAGCCGAGATTGATTAAAGAGATTTATTACAACCAAGGGGAAGGGGGAAAAAAAACAGATAAACAATCCGGGAGCGCTTGGGACTGGATCTCAGGTCAGCTAGGGAAGAAACAGACGGTAAGTTTGGGGTCGATGAAATTTGGAGATGGCGCTGACTGAGAGCTTACCTCCGATCGGGAGGAGAAAGGACTGGGGGAAAAACCTGGGAAATCCGGAGTCTGTTTTGAGGCACGGAGGGCTGCGGGCTGCGGGCTGCGGCGGCGTTGGAGGACGGACAGGTAAGTCTGAACTGTTCTGCCAGAAGCAGGCTGCCGAGCTGTAGGTTTGGAGGGGTCCTGGGCTGGATCTATCTTCAGCACGTATCAGGTCAATCAGCTGAAAAAAGGTCAGAGACACAGGTGGATCAGAATTCAGGAAGCAAACAGGAAAAGTAGAGCTGGAGTGAGCCGGTACCATAACTAGCTAACAATCTGGCAGGGAAGTGTCAGCAGCCTCCTCCAGTTATATAGCTCCTGATGGCAGAATGGTTTCAGGTGCGTGGTTCAGGAGACGCCCTCAGATGGAACAAGGCCTCCAGCGCCCTCTGGTGGATGAACAGCTCCGGATCCCAACACATTGCAAGTGTAAAATCTGCTACAGTTAAAGTGAATAGTAAATATGAGCTGTAGACAAATTTTAACTAACGTGGTTTTATTATAATGGTAAAAAGAATCAACCAATTTGGCAGAGACTATCCCCAAAATCCACCGTCAAAATGTTCTAGATGGATGGATAAAAGCATGACCTCCTTAACAGTGCCTGTTTCTGTGGTAGATTTGTTCCCTGATAATTTGTTTCTATTCTGGTTAAAGCCTCCTTTTACTACAACAAGTAAAACTGCAGTGAAAATTATGAGCTGTAATAAATGATGGGAATTAACAGGCCTTTGTTTTCTTACTTTGCACCTATTTTCAAAACAGAAACTTTAAACTTATAGACTTATTTTATCATTAAAATCAAAAGGAATAGAACTTGTTTTAATGAAAGATTTACAAAGTCAATCAACTAGATGTTTAAAATTAGTGCACAAATGCAACATAATGAAGGGTTCTTACTAATTTCCATTTCAAAATTCCAAGTTGTTTTCACATATCGCAATTATCGAGTTTTCCAATATTTTGGGGGCATTTTATGATAATTTTTATTCTTATGTTTTTGCACAGAATTTTAAGTTTGTTACTGTGAAAACCAAATTATTTCATCTGCTTTCCATTGACAGAAATGCCAGCTGTGAAGCTTTGTGATCAAACGTGGCTTTTAGTTCTCACTCAGTTATTCACAAAACATACTGACTGACTAGGTGCAAACCAACAGGCTATGTCAATATTTTAAATAAAATTCATCTGAACACCTATTTTCTTTTTTAGTTGTTTAATGTTTGAGCATTCTCAGCTATTTTTTAACAATAGAGAGGAGCATAAAAAGAATTTTTCTTTGTCTATATGCGGTTTTGTTTTCCCCATACTGCTCCAGACCTGCAAAATGCCAAATGCAGTTCTATAGATTTAAATATTTTAAGACTGTTTAGGAGCCCTGAAATAAACTTAAGAAAAAATAAATACATTATTTAAAAGTTTGGAATAAACAATCTCTGTTTGTTATAGCTGAAAATAAAATGTGTGCTTAGTAAAGAGCAAACTTTAAAGTTTTGTTTTTTTTGCTGGACAGGAAGATGGTTTCAAGGAGAAAGCAAAGCTCAGATGAACAAAACTTAAACTTTGTCATTGAAGTTGAATATTTTGATTCTCATGTGTATTCTATTCCAAGTGGACAAAAATAATGCAAAATTGTTCTGTGGAAAAAAAATTATGCTACCTTCATGTATGTGTGAGATGATTATATTACATTTTTTACGAGTAAACAGATCTTATCCGAGCCTCAACAAAAGCTAGTGTCTATCTGCTGTCAAAACATGCGGTGTTACCTGAACAGGTGTGCTACTGGACTGTTGGAGAGAAACTAGAGTACATGGAAAGAGTCCATACATGCACAAGGAAAATGTGCAAGATTTTATCTCAGGATGTTCTTGCTGCAAGGCCACAGAACTAAAAACCAATGTGTTCATGATTCTTATTTTTTATATGCAAGTTTTGTTCCTCCTATACAAAGTGTGAAGAAATTAGCTGTGGTGTTAAAGTTTTACACAGTATTGAATATGTTTCTTTTAAAAGCACCTTCTGTTCACTGTATGTTGCTTAACTCTCCTACAACCCTACATTTACATAAAACTCAATTTAATGATTTTTCATTTTCTCTGCACTGCACCTCCATCCACCTTATTTAACATAAGCACATTTGTCACCTGCACATCTCAACACAGGCATTCTGCTCAAGAGAAGCCTCATTAATGAACCTAAAAGAATAATTCAACCCTCCCCTCTATTACTAGGTCTGCTAATATTTTTTAAGCAGCTGAGAAGGTGTTGTTAACCTCTGATCTCAGGGCCAGACATGTGCTAGGCAATTAGTATAAATGAACTATCCAAGCAAGGTTCCACATTAATCAACGCAGCATTGGTGTTGATTAAACTGACCTTAATTTGAAATTTAAAAATCTTAATTATTGAAAATGTTTTTGCTCAACAAACAAGTAAAACGCTAAAAAGGGACCCGGACCTTCAATCCATGCAGTAACAAGATCAGTCTGTTAAATTGTGTGGAGCAATTTTGGAATGATTTGAAATAAATACAAAGTTTTCTCCTGAGGGATAGTTATAATCCCAAATTTCTCTGAAGCGGGTGGTCTGTTCCAGGATGACACCATCCACAAGGCACATGTGATAACGGCACGGTTTGATGAGCATGAAAATTATGTAAATCATATGATGTCTCTGCAGTCACCAGATCTCAACCCAGCTGGGAGATTTGTGACTGTTGGGTTAGAAAACACTTTTTACCAGAGGGGACTTCGACAATCAATGTTGGGGCACACTCCAACGCCTCTGGAGGCTCACTAAGAAACCGAGTGTTGATTTTGCCCATAATTTGTCACCAGTTTGTACTTAACAGCACATTTTCAATCCCTTAATCTATAGTTATTGTTAATAAATAAAACATGCTGAAGTTTGTATCAATAAAGCAATCCCTAAATGATTGGCTGTGGCTCCTAATGCTGTTTTATACCTTTCATTTTCCACTTGCTACTTCTGGTGTATGGACTGCAAATGATGTTTTTCACACATAATATCAATCTCAGAGCCTGCGGGGTATGAATATGGCTATAGAAGGCTTTATCACAACTTTGCCTGTTGAACTTATCTCTCCTTCTCTCTCTCTCTCCCTCTCTCCCTCTCAGCTGCTATTATTTATTCAGTTTGTTTGGCGGGACTCAGTAGCCGCTGCAGCCCCGGCCTGGCAGACCTATCGAACTGTGGCATAATAGATGTAATACATCAATGCGTTTGAGCTGAGAGCCTTTAATTAGGCCTTCCTTCTCGTTTCATCAATCCCCCCTTGCCCTCCCGGGATTTAGGGGAGGGGTGGGGGTAATACAGAGAGGCCTCCTGCACTGCATGTGAATCACTGAACCTCCACCTCCCCAGCCCATTCCTCCACCTCCTCAGTGGGCTCTTTGTCCCTGAAAAATTACCGTCCCCCAGCCAGCCGTCCTCCTCCACAGTCTGCCAACTGCCACTCATGTCTACAGGGTCATGCGGCACAAAATGGTAATCTTCACCAGAATGTCAATAATTAAAAACATGTCGCCCTTCAGGATTTAAAAAGAAGTTGCTTTCCTTGAGAAAAGCAGCAGGGATGTCCAATCATGCAATGAGCAGTTCTGAGAGTGAAGCCTAACTTCAGTCAATGCCTGCATACTTGCATGCAAGCGTTTGGGTGTGGGTGTGCAGCCACGACCTCGCTCCCCAGGTGATGTTGAAATGCGTCAAGTTAAATAAATGGCAAGCTGGGCCCAGTGCTGACCAGCGGCACAACTCCAAATGCAGACCAGTCTCCTGCTGATCAAACTTTCTTTGTAACCATTTCAGGCTGTTCACATTTTACAGGAATTGTAGAAAAATATCAAATATACAGCACAAGTTAAAAACCAACCAGAGCAGACGTCCAATCTGTGCAGCACTGGTACTCAGGGTAGTTGCTGATCAGAGTAAGTGTAAAGTGAGGGGGACAGCCATTCGGTTTTCATTGGTGTGTGCTACAGGACTGATTGAACACATTACAGATGATATTGATTGCTTTTGCACAACTAGTAGATTGAACATTTCTATGTGGCACCATATAATAAGAGAGATGGTGCTACAGATAACTTTCATATATTTAGCGTCAGCCTTTAATTTTAATGTCAGTGGAAACCATTATGTTTTACTATTCATTTAATGCTATTGTTTTCACACTTCGATTGCTACATAAGACAGACTGACAGATTTTATGAAAATGTCAAGAAACTCAGCTACATGAGTGTGGAAGTTCTCAGATCCCATGTAAATCTCACTTTACAACAGCTAGAGAATCAGTCCGACTATGACTCAAATAACAATGAGCCGATTTTTGCATTACATGTTAATGTGTGAAAGTTTGCATAATTATATGCCAGATTTTTACCTGCTGTGAAAATTTGAGGCAAACTTTTCAGTGGTCGATAAACTACAAAGGATCAAAACTCACCTAAATACACTAAAATCTGACTCCACTCAGTGTTATTTACCGGTCATGTTAACAATACCATCCAGGATGGCTGGCAATATTATGCTTTGCACTGACCTTGATATCCCAGACGTATGGATAACTTCACAGAGTGATGTTGTTCTTTAAAGTGGCTTTGGGCAATTAATTGTTTATTCATTCAAACCCATTCCTGTCTGCTAATTTGTGGTGGTAAGAGCTCGTTGCCAGGAACCCTAGAGTGGTTAACACCTGCAATTGGACATGAATGGTGTGGTTCTGGCAGTCTTGGATACTGGACCCAGTTCAGCAGACAGATCCAACATCGATCCTCTAGGACAGGGTTGTCAAACTCATTTTCATTTTGGACCATATCGAGATCACACATGTCCTCAAAGGGTTGATTGTGGCAGAATGTATTGATAAAAGTACATATTAACAAACAGATAAAATATTTTAATATTTTCACACTGATGTAATTTGACAGCATACAGACAAAAATGGCTTTGATAAAAAAAAAATAAAAAATAAGCATTAAACTTTTATCTTGGAAGTTTTTTGGAGTATAGAGGGCCTCATGAAAAGCTATGGTGGGACAGATTTGGCCCCCAGACCTTGGGTTTGGCACATGTGCTCTACAGAGTCTAATTTGGCTCCTAAGCCAGTCATCATGGACTAGAAGATCTGAGAACATGTTTCCTTGATTCTCTTCTTTACGTCTTCTAGCAGTGACAATGTATCCATAGCACTGCATTACACATGAGTGTCATAAAGGTATTTAGACGTTTACAACAATCACTGTGAATTAATCTTTGGTAAAGAGAACTCGGGGAGAGAAAAGTGAAGGTGAGAAAACAGTTAAATATAGTGCAGACTTTGGTTTACTGCATCATGGGCCTTTGTTTATTTGAAAGGTCCCCATGTGTTGTTATGGCTCACCAGTGCAAGAATATATCACACTGGGTTTTTGAATGCTCACGATAAAGTCGATCTATGGTTAAAGTTTGATATGTAATTAAAGGTCTGAGGGCATCATGATGCAGTGTGGTTTCAATTCTCTAAATCACTATCTGTGTCAGTATTTGTCCCTGTCTCCAAAACAAGACTATAAGGCACGCATGCTTTGGAGTTGGCATGAGGGACTGCATATTTTCCCGTCAAGTTTGTGTTTTATAGATCACAACCTTTGCACAGAATTAGACATAACCCCCCGCTTTGCGCGTACACAAGCATTATAAATGAGACCCCTGGTCATGTTTGAAAAATCTGTCGAGGATTTAGCAAGCTGAACCACTGCATGCATTGGAATTATCACACAATTCTTATAAGGTTTTGCTTCAAAATCAGATTTGTTCTGGAGAGCACACTTCCCCTCTCAATGTCTCTTTGCCTATAGTTTTTCTCTCAATGTTCTTTTACACACTTGGGCTAAATTTCTGCCTCCAAAAGACTATAGTACGGTGTTCCAGCTAAACAAAGCATACTTATGGAAGTTTACAGTTCTCTTTCTGAATGGTTAATTCATTTTCATTTTCCAACTGTGTCACAGTAGGAAGTGCCTCCATTTGACTTGAGTGCTGTAAATAAATTATGTGTTTTAGAATCTTACAAAGCTGTGACATCTTCATTTGACCTTTCCCAAATCTTTCTACAATAATCTTGTTGAAAGTAAACTTGGAGAAAGTAATTATAAGAATATCTAAGAAAAAAAATGATTCCCTCTGTCATTATTATGACATTTAGAAAATACAAATTAGTTTAATAATACAATTTTAATAGAAGTCTCATAGTAAGGATAAATTGCTATATGTTCCCATTTGTAAACAGTCTGTGTGAATACCTAATTTCAACAGTAAAATTAGAGCTAAAAACTAAATGTAACAGATTTTACTAAGCTATAATAAGATGATTTAGCTTTGTTTCTACTTGAAATCATAAAGTGTGGATAAGGGGTGATTTTCTAAAATGTCAGAATCACTAACTCTGTAGAGAAGTGGATGGAAAGTAATTGAACTGAGTTTTGGTACATTTGGCATGTTGGTTTTGGTGTCTTTTTAATTGTTTTTTTACATGTGGGCAGGTGAGTGGGAGGCTTGTGCGTGTGAATGCATGTACACTTGGGTGCACAAGTATTTGTTCGTGAATGCATTATACCTTGATGACATGTTGGTGTGTGGGCACATGTTTATGTGCTTTTCAGTTGTCATTGCAGATTTAGAGAAAGTAGTGATGTGATATGCGAAAGCCCCCTTTTTTGTACTCGCACCACAAAATGAAATGTGCTCGGTGTCACACACAGTTTATGTCCCACGCCAAGAAGTGAATGCTCCAGTGACGGAATGAGATGAATACCATTTCACGGGTGACCTTGTAGAGAATTTTCAAAAGACGATAGCTTGGTATGACTTTAAAAGATGGTAAACATCTCTAACAGTATGCACAGTGCTTTACCACCCCGAGTTTTCTCCTATACCTTCAAAACAAGCAAAATTAATTTTAGAAGACTGAGAGCTCAAGTAAGCCTGGGGCAGAATTTGCAATGGGATAGAAAATGTATTACACACAAAACAGACTGGCATACTTATATTTCAAAGCCTTTCTTGGTGGGAAGTTTAATACCTGACACTGACATTCATGAGCCTGACTTGTAAATCAAATCATGTTTTTCAACAGTGTTTACCCTGCTCTGATTTAAATTGGTAACATATTTGTTTTTCAGGTGCTTTAGTGTTGTAAATCAATGCCCAAAGATTTGGAAAGTATGTTTCACAAAGCAAGTTTATTTGTGTGAGATAAACATGTTTGGTATATGGTACATTTGAACTACAAAAAGTAGGAGGAAGAACAGAACCATCCATCCATTATCTTACACCCTTAGCTCTAGTGGGGTCACTAGGTGTGCTGGAGCCTTCCTTCAGCGGTCAAGAGGTGGCCTCACCCAGGACAGGTCGTCAGTCCATCACAGGGCAACACAGAGACAGACAATCTTGCATGCACCTAAGGAGAATTTAGAGAGAACAATCAACCAGTCAGGTTTTAGGACTGTGGGAGGAAGCCGAAGAACCCGAAGAGAACCCACACATGAACAGGGAGAACATGCAAACTGGTCTGGGATTCAAACCCAGGACCCTCTTGCTGCAAGGCAACAGTGCTACCAACTACACCACCCGGATCAGAACCAAAAAGCTGATTTTTTTTTGTCCTCTTGTGCTTAGTGAGGGGGGAAAAAATTAAAAATAAATAAAATTCTTAATGTTTCTGGGGATAAAGACTTTCTTAAGGAAGTATTGTTGTTGCTATTTAAAAATATATATCATTCATAGAAATAATGAGAAAATCTGAACACGACTTTGGTTTCAAGCAGCACTTTTTGTTCTGGAATTAATATAATACACACTCATGGAAGTAGCATTTTTATCTATTAAATACATGCGAGAGAAGGCTGTGTTTCTAAATCTTCTGTATCCAACTAATTTCTCAGGGGTTGATGTAGGGTTGTTGATGGCAACTGCCTTTAAAACAATAGCAGCTCGTGGCTGGTTTTGTTATTTAATGGTATTTTGGAGATATATTTCTGAAGACACTGATTTTCAGGTTAACTAACTTTTTGTGTGTGTCTGTTTCCATAGTTACATACCGACAGACAGATCCTAGGAACCTCTGCCATGATCGTGCATAATTTCTTGTACTGTTCACAGCTGCACCTACATATAATCAGATGAAGCCTAATTTGTGGCATCAGTAGTTGAATCCATCTTAATTGAAATTGAATAATTCTTGTATTAAGTGGATTGGGGTGGGCAGTGGTTTGGGTGGTTGAACAAGTGGCCACGGCCCTGGAGGTTCCTGGTTTGAATCCTGCTCCTTCCTTGGGGAAGAGAATCTGGTTTGCATCAGTAAAGGCATCTGACATAAATCATCTGCCACGTCCATGTGTATGCAGGTGTGGAGTGGGTAAGCCTACTCTGCTGTGGCAACACTGGGTGTGGAATGCTGAAAGCACAACAACTTGTGAGAGGATTATTTTATCTTGCTTACCAGCAGTCAGTTGTTCAAGATGAATGAAAAAAAACACATTTTAGATGACCCCTGAAAAATCTGAAAATTGTCTGCTTTCATTTTGTCAATAAAAACCTCACAGTGGGAAATTATTACCCCACATTGTGCTGCAGTAGTGCACCAGACAAGAAGTGTCAGCTTTGAAAAAGGATCAGCCGTACTGCTGGTTTTAAGTCAGATATTGTTTTAGCTTTAACGAGTGTTTTTGAAGTTATCATCAAAGCTTTTCTGCCTACAACAGAAAATTCCTACTTAAAAAACAGTCAAATACATAACTAACATTGTTTTCAGTGATTTAAAGTGATAAATAATACCAGATCACATCAGAATACTATTGTATTTTTACCTTCCTATTCTTGTTAACAGCAGAGTTGCAAAATTTCATTCTCTTTTCTAGTTACCTCTCAAAAAATAAAAATGTGTGAAGCAAATTAATAGATTCAGTAAACTTTTGTTTACTCAAGGAAAAATCTGTCTCCTGACCGGTCCTGTCTCCAGTCTTTGCTGTGCCCCCCCTACATAAAGTTCTACTAACCGAAACACAAAATTCACCAGAAGGCATATTGACAATCTCCAAAACTGAGAAAAAACTAGAGATTTGTTGTCATACTATCTCTTTGATTGCTCAGGGATCTTAAGAAAACAAATCATCTTACCTAGTGTGGAAAATGGAAAGGGCTTATGTAACAGTTATGGGCTAGGCAGCTAACTGCAGCTACATAAGCAGCATCGGAAGAGTGGCCTTTTAAGGAGCCTGAGGTGTGAAAAAAGCAGGAGGCAGTGCTTTTAGTTTTGGTGAATATATATTAAGTGATTTGAATAAAAAACACATACAATTACAATAACACAATGAGACACATGAGAATTGACTCAAAATAAATTGATTTCCAAATTATAAAGTCCATAGTCCATTTCTAGCTCGCCATCTTTCGATCCAGATGAGGATCTGATCCGACAGGTGGAAAAAAAAAAACCCGACCTAAAAGGTCAGAAAACCCATTAAGTGTTTTATCAGAAACAAATATAATACAAAGGAAATAATTATTAAATTTAAACATCTAGTTTATGCATACTAAATGCAAATGCAATAATTAGATTCCTAATAATTAAACAAACATTTCAATCAGGTTAAATTAACCATAATCTAAATGAAACAAAACTATCATATTTCAACTAATCAATTTAAAATTAAAGTGCTAAAGTTAAAGTGCACTTCCAAAATATCAATCAAGAAAAATAAAATAAATTAATTGTCAAATACTCAAGCAGAGTGAGGGAAGGAAAATAAATAAATAAATAAATAAATAAATAAATATACTGCGCAATATCAATTTAAGTGTAGCTACATTCTGTTCTGATCAATTTTATCTTAAACTTCAGTGCCTCGGCATCAATGTAAAGGTGTCAGAATACGCACAAAATTCAGCAACAAGATACCTTTTTGAAGAGAGTGGGGCGTACTTAGCCACAATCAGCACTAACAGAATCCTGGTGACGGTCCAGGTAAACAATGCCAGTGGTTCTAATAAAACAACGCTCCAATGAGCAATCGAGCAGAAGTACCACATAGAAAAAATAACACTGTTAACAAATAACAAACTCACCCAGCAATCAAATCAATATGTTCAAAGATTTTTTGAGGAACTCCTGAGGAAGACGCCAACAGCAAGCCACAATCACAGTGGAACAGGTGAGGATCTTTTACTGCGCACTGGAGGCGTGGCTTTAAATAAGTTAGCAGCGTTCGGGCAACACAGGAAGTGGGCCCGCAAAAATAAAAGTCCTTTACTAATTGTGGGTTACACTTAGCTTAATTTTGTAGCAAATCAGTGTGATGCATTGCACAATGTGGAGCACACAATATAGTCCTGGAGCAAAACCAATTGTATAGCTTGGAAAGTGCTGCAAAATATACACCTAAAATCTCTCAACCAAGTATTGTACTATCTATTAGTAGCCATGATTTAACAAGATCATAAGGACAGATCTAAAATTTGCATTTGGGAGATGAAACCTTTCAGACTTGAAAGGTTTCATTTTCATGAGCCAGCTTGGTTCGTTGGCTCATGAAGAGTTGACAAACTAGAAATGCAGATTACATTGTGAAGTACAGAAATTGTTTGTTGGCAATGATTGTTCAAAGGATGCTGTCACAAATAACTAAATTAATGGTACCATCTGTTTTGTCCATTCCAAGTTTATTAGTTCAATTTAATAAAATATTGAACCTAATTAATATGCAAAGCAACTCTGAATTTGTATTACATGTGGAATAAACTATTTAAGATTCAAACAAACTTTGTTTATTCTGTGTGTGTTCTATGAAATGTGTACCAACAAATTTCTCCAAGTATTTTTTGAGTCCTGTGTTTTTGTCAAAAACAGATTTGTATTCTGTTCAAAGAGTTTCCCCACCTGTTCCAAAGTTTCAATTCAGAATTAGAGGCATACAGATTGGGTCAACCCAAGCATGCCAAATTATGTCATTGTGATTAAGTTAATTAGCTTTTTTCTTTCTTTTTTTTCAAAATGTCCACTTTATTGCAAGCATTGAAAAAATTAAGCCTGGGCCCAATTGCTTTTCTCTTGCAGAGCATGGCTGACAATCATCTTTTATTATCTTGTAAATAAATACCCCAAAAATATTAATGAAATTTATATGCCAACAACAATAGCTATTATTGCAGCTATTATTACTAATCCAAAATGGCATTGAAAACAGTTTGAATTATATTATCAACGTTATATCACAGCTTCTGTAAAAAAAATTTAAAAAAAATCAGAATGGAATCAACCCATTCTGAGAAGCAGAATGGATTGATTGAGTTTCCAATAAACTAAGCTAATTAAAAAGAGAATCAAAACAGGCATTACATTTTGTTAGAGCAGATTGTGCTTTTTATTTGCTTTGGGAATCCTGGATTATTGTGTTTATTATTAAATATTAAGTAGGCTGAGAGGTCCTTGTTCTTGTCCCAAGTGGTCTGCTCTGCTGCTTCGCTGAAGTGAAAACAGACCATTTTAGTTTATCACTTAAATGTCAATGAGTTCAGTTGTACTTTTTGTTGATGAATTCTGGTAAAGAAAAACAAAATCATGAACAACCAACACTAACTGAGGATGTGTTGCAACATCTGATTGCAAATATAATGCACCTAAAGACATCCTCATGTGTTCAAGAGGCATGCAAGTAATCTATGTCAATCTCATCACTTTCCAAGCTTTTTGACTGGGTTGTTAAGATCTTTTACTTGCTATTTGTTACTTCTTGGAAATTGAAGCTGCTGCATACTAAAAACAGCTCCTTCATCAAAGTTCAGCAAGCAACATTTATAGAAGAGGAAACACTAACTAAAGAAACCTGGTAAAGAAGTGATAGCTGTAAACTAGATTAGTATATAAATATTATATATTCCACAGTAATTGTCTTTCCCTTGACCAAGGATGCAACATGTTTATTAACATGTCAGCCATCCCTTCTCAATTAATTTGCATAATTAGATTGAATTAAAATAAGGGCATAATGAAAATAACTATAATTTAAAATGCAAAGACCCTTCATCAGAGGCTAGGCAGGGGGCTGTTCCTCTTGGAATGCTGTCAGCAGTCACTGTGAGCAGCTCTGTAACTTTCAAGAAGTGTTCAAAGGCATGGAACAATACAATGAGCCTCATGTTAGTGTGACTTAGACACACTAACATGAGGAAATGTCACACAAATGTGATGAAAAACTTGATTTGTGCAAAGCACACCAAGATAGTAAGATCGTAATTCCACATAGCCACTTTTCTCTAACACCTGAACATAAGTTTTCAGAGATAGGATTATTTGTGTCTGAGTTGCAGGCCATGGAGTGTGTGGCTGTTATCCTAAGTGCACATGGATCTACATAAGACTCTAATAAAACCTTTAGATGTAAATCTAAACTTACCAGACCACCTGATATGCAGCAGCAGACTGAAACAGTGAGTTTCACAGCAAATAATTAAAACCTTTAATGAATAGCTTGGAGCATGCAATCTCTTCCCTTCAGTCATTATCACAGCATGATAGCAGGTGAGCAGCACCATATGGATAGGTTTGTTCTGATGATGAGCATGGTGCAGCTTGAATCAGACTGTAAGGATTCACTGATCCATCTGTTGGACCCAGAGGTGGGACCAAGTCATTGTTTTGCAAGTCTCCAGTAAGTCTCCAGTAAGTCTCAAGTATGTCTTAAGTCCTGATTCAAGTCTCATGTCAAGACAGTTAAGTCAAGTTTGAAACTTGGAATTTCAGGACCTGTTGAGCAATATTTTTAAACACTGCTGCAATTATATGTTAAATGTAAATAATAGATCATGTGTTTTTTTATTATTATTATTATTATTTGTATTTATCATACAGTGATTTATTATACAGTTCAATTAAACTTACTTGCAAGAATAGTCTTCTTTTACACTATGATTTTCAGAATAAACAGTAAAAAAATACAAAAGCAGAATTCCATGTTCAGACTTAATTCACTGACTATGGTAAACAATCATTTATTCTCAATATGATTTCCCAATGCACATTAAATATATGATCCATCCTCTGATGGAGCTACAGATTTATTTCTGCGTTATGATTGGTAACAGACAAAGTTGGAAGTTGTTCCATCTCTGCCTGCGATTGTTTTTTTTTTTGCATGCATGTACATTGCAAAAAACAAAGTACATCGCACTTTGTTTTTTGTTGAGTTCTTCATAATTTATGTACTAGAAAGAAATTACTCCTGGGGGCATATTTGGTTTGATTTTTTATTATTAGTAGTATTTTTTTGTTAATCTACGTATTTGATTGGTTGTGCATTTGTCATTTAACACTGTTATTTCCATCACTGGTTACTAGCTAAATTTGTTGATTAAATAATGTCAGTACTCACATTTTATCTCATTACTATGAGATATAGAATATCTCATAGTAATGGTATATACATAGTATATCTCATCAATATGTCATGAGATATACCTTTAATTTACTGACAGTTTGTACAATTCTGTGATAGTATATTGGCAATGCACTCTTGAAAATGTGAATATATTGAATACACAAAGTAATTTGTTTCACCTGGAAAGCGTGTTGTGATTGATCCTTCTGTGTTCTGGTAGCCTGATATGTTTGAGGTACTGTAGTGTGTAGTGAAGCATGTAATGTACAAAGTGGCAAAGAATAATAAAAGACATTAAGTAACTAAAAAGTGCACTTCATTAGCAATTAAAATAAACCAAAGGTTTAACTGGAGTTTAACTGTGATCACACTTCTAATATAGAAAATTTATAACGCTCATATATTTAGAAGGTATTCTAAATATATTTTAAATGTAATTCGATCACAAAAACAGCACACTTAAAATACCAATTAAGCATGTTTATCTTACATTAAAAGCCTTATAATTAAAGTGTACAAAGTGTACCTTTAGATGTTCCAAAAAACATGCGACAGTACACTTGGTACACTTCAACTTGTGCTTTTCTACAATTTAATTGCATTAAAAATACATTAAGCACAAAATTAGTTGTTCCAAAATAATAAACTTCAAGTTAAATAATCCCCCCTGCGACAGACTGGCGACCTGTCCAGGGTGACCCCGCCTCTCGTTAGCTGGAGATATTCACCAGCACCTCCTGACCCCACTAGGGACAAGGGAATTCGGAAAATGGATGTGTGGAAGTTAAATAATCCTCCTGATTATTAGTCTGGCTTCAAGTATTTTCAAGTATGCTAAAATGTTATATGTTTAGTATATTTATTTTTCAGAAGGGTGGTAATTTCTTGATCACCAAGAAGATGTTCTCATTTAGTAATTTTGATCTAAACTACTGGTTGTTTTAATAATTGCCTTAAGCAATTATTTATTGTTATTCATAGCCCAAATAGTCTCCTATTGGGGCAAAAAAAATATCCTACTGCTAAACCCAAATATCCTTTATGGATCTAGTATTAAGTACATGTCCAAATTTGAACTTAAGTATCTGAAAAGAAAAAAATATATTAAATTTTAACTAATACAACTTTTACAAAATCCTGATCCTACATTAGGCAGAATAAAGACTCCGAATGCATTTTAAAATTCACTCATTTAATACTCCTTTGCATTACACAATCAGGCTAAATCTGCAGTCAGTTGAGTTTAAAACATTGGCAGCAGCTATGGGAGCTGACAGCAGTGTAGCTTTTAGGTGAGAGGTGGATGCAGCCACACTGCAAAAGAATAAGCAGAGCAGACCTTCAGTACTGCTGTGATTAACACCTTTATAATTAACTCTGCCTTAATGACAAAGATGTTCTGTGTGTATGTGGGTCAAAAACTACATCACAAAATATATATCACAGTAAGTTATACTGATTCAACTAGCACATATACTTGGATGTATTTGTCACTCAGATTTTAGTACAAGTGATGGATTTAAAATAATTTGCTCAGGTAAAATGTGCGACTGTAAACTTCTAATAAAGTGTAAACACAAGCAACTAAAATGTGAAATGCAAAATAATCGTTCCTGTCAGTAACCTGAAGTAATCGATGAAGAATGTTTTGAGATCTAGCTGCCTTTATATAAAATTCATAATCTCTGACACACATTTCATATAAATAAAACACAAAACAATCTTCCACTGCCTACTATTACAAGACACCCAACTAATTAACTTTCCAATGTCATCACATAGGAAGGTTAATTCCAATAGAGAGGGTATTAACTCCAATAGCCATTCTGATAGATTTAACCCTCTGAACACATTGTAGCATTTTAATTTTAATTTTAATTTTTCACATTCACAGATGCGAGCTGCGTAAAACTATTTTCATCTACATGACTATTTTTGTTTGCTCTCTTTGCAAAAAAATAAAAACTTTGTCAATAGAGTTTGATTACCAGTTGTACTTAGTTTATACCAAATTTGCCTTCTGTTGTGGTGTATAAATATTTCAATATTATTGTTTTTTTATTCGGCTGGAACGTTTTAGAGACCTATCCCTTACAAGACTCATAAAGTGCTGCAATCTTATTTCTGAAGGTCTCAAACAGTGTCACCATGGTGTTCACACTCACCTCAACAATCAGGAGCAAACAAAACTAAATGTCCGCAATTCAAACTAGAAAAATTCTTCCAAATGCAGAACAACGACAGATGTTCTAATCATGTAAACCTTATTTGATATGCCTCAGTGTGATTTTGGTCATTTTACGTAGCTGACGTATTCCTAGTTTATTCACCACCAGAAATAGATCTTCTTTATTAAATTTCACAAAAAGTTTTAAAAGCCATTTTGGTCAGCCTATTTGCATGACTATTTTTCATGAATTTTTCATTACTGTTAAAATTTGCAATAATTATCCATTTGTCAAAAGACGTTAGTAAAATTCTGGTTTTCAAAGTGTGTTCCTATTTTTTTCATGTCACAGTTTCAGTGATTTATGTCTGTAACAGGTTTCAAAAGTATTAAAATCAAATCCTCAAAGTATGGATTATATATGAACTATAAATTTGAAACTCTATCAGAGTGTTTACTTCCTGTTCCTACCTTTGGGATTGATTGTTTAATTTATCTTTGAGATTTAAAAAGTACAACTTTTGATTGAAAAATAACTAAATTCATAAGAAAATTGTTATATTATTATTATTTACATATTATGAAGCCTAGGCGCAAATTCAAACTGGAAGACTCTTTTATCCCCACCGGGACCCGTTAATTGAAGCGACCTGCCCACAAACGTCGACCTATCAACGCCGGACCAAGCCACGTCACGTCCAATCATCGACCAAGTCCCAGCTGATAAGGACCTTCATTCATGGCGTCCTTCGCTCTCCAGCCGAGCTCAACCCACCACCACCCCTTCTCCTCCATTCGCCTGGTCCTGAGGCCCGCACCCTTCTTCAACCTCCACCACCAGTGCCGGGCCCTGGGGGATGACGTTCCTAACAGCATCGGGGATGCTCATCTGAAGCCTATCACTAACGCTGCGATAACCGTTATCCCCATCCGGGGCCCGAGCGCCAATGACTTTAAATTCTGTTTGTTAATAAACTCTTCTAATTGTCTTCTTATCTCCGTCTGAGTCTCTCCAGATTGAAAAAAATATATATATATATAAATAATGTATATTAATAACTGAGGAATAAAATATATATTTTTTATGTTTTTATCCACATTTGCTTTTAATTATATGGATCTACAACAAGCTTCGGCTACACTTTCTGGGGTAAACTCACAGGCAAAGAACATTTTACTGCGTTCCTAGGGCATCTATTTCAGACATTCAGGGACTTCTATTTAAGTCTAAAAGACTTCCCTTCACATTGAAAAATTACACCTGAGGGCCATTTTGTGCATTGGAAAGTTATGCCAAGGACTCATGACCAAGTGTCTTTATGTGACAAGCCGGAAATGAGAATGTGCTGCTGCGCAATAGTGTCTATTGTCTCAGGTATAATTTGGTGTACATAACACCAAAAAACAGAAAAGACCCTCAGCAGGAGTGTCAACAATGTGACAGTTAAAACAGGAGGCAGTAAGCAATGAGAGACTAGAGAGCACAGAGTACAATGAGACCTTAATTTAGCAGAATCTTCCTTTCCTTTAACAGAACAAAGGTTAAATGACTCTTTCAGTGCAAAGAGGTCCATGCATAGTCAGCCTGGGAACTGTGACCATATGGCAGTGATAGGTCATGCTAGACATAGGTCTGCACTTGAACAAGCCTGTGATAGCAGGGGAAATTAAAAACACACTGTCAAAATGCAAGAAATATTTGCCTGCTTTAATCCCAAGATGTGCCACTTTGTAGGTGTGTGTGTGCCTCTGTTTTAGTCATTGGCCCTCCTGATCTGGCAGAGTAGCTCAAAGGTAAATGAAGTGAAAAACACAGTCAGGTCTTGTGGGTGGCAGATACAGGGCAGGATGGGGGCAATTTACCAGTATCATCCTTGGACATTAAAGGTTAGAGGGCAATGGAGATGGTGTCTGAGTTAAATGAAGCAATCATAAGATAAAACAGCGTGAGGGTGGACGGTTCATTAGAGAGCAGTTTGCAGCTCTTTTGGCTTTCTCTTGTAATAAACTAGCAAATGTTTTCTAAAAAAAACATACAGATAGTTCATCATTTTTATTGTACATATAACAATGTAACAAAAACATTTCCCCAACCAGACTATCATAAAGCATCTGATAGCCATTTAGCAGTAGCTGTCAGCCTTGAAAAAACACTTATATTGTGAGTGTCACTAGAATGGAAGAAACTGTCAAAGCCCCTTGGCAAAACAGTTTTGTGCATCAATTGGGACGAGGCATTCAACACCCAAACATAAGCTTCACTTAGTTTGGCTAAAAACTTGTTTACACAAATATGACAGAAAAATGAGAAGTGTCAACAAATTTTGGAAACTAGCTTCTGAGCCAGCAGGTGCTGTGATGTTTCTTTGTTAACAGTATATGGAAAAGCATCATTTTATCTTCACTTTGGGCCAATATGGCTGCGACGGTTTAAGCAACAGAGGTGAGAATTCTAAATGAAACTTAATTTTGTTTGATGAAGACATAATAATAATAATAATAATAATAATAATAATAATAATAATAATAATAATAATAATAATAATAATAAAAATTGAGTCACTATTCGCACTTATGTTGTGAAAGCTAGTCAATAGTGAGGTCTAAAATTAAAATTGATTTTATTGACAGCACTATTTTCTTCCTTCATTGTAAAACATGTGTTTTAACACCTTGTTTTTTTATTCAAGCATCAAAAACACAATAAAAATCATTTGGAATTTTTTTTTTAAATCAAGCTATTCTCATTTGTTCAGGCAAATATGTTGTTGGTTACAGTTTGCATAATGATCAATTGCTTTCTTTAACCTCTGAGACTCATTCTGACAGCGTGGAAAATTACCTGCCATGTGACAGTAAATGAATATTTTCTGAAAGATAAAACACAAACATACCCTGGCAGGTTTAATCTGGCCGTCTCACTGGACAACCAAGCAGCTGCAGGGTGGTAATATTAGAGTGCGTTCCTTTTCATACAATAGGCCTTAAAGCGTCTGCCTTTTCTTGCTTGTCTAAAAGACAATTTAGAGACCTGACATCGAAACACAATAGATGTTTAATAAGACCGTACTTCCAATACTACATAATTGTGTGGGATGATGACAGCTTCTACAGAAGCAATAATGTTTCAGAGTGCCTTGCTGCCAGTGAAAAGTTAACAGTAGATTTCCCTCTGTATTGCAACTCATTCCTGAGTATAGTTAAAAAAAAATTTTAAAAAAGTTTTTCCAAGTCACAAGACTGCATACCTCAAACTCTGCCCTAATGTCACCTTTTGGGTAACTTTCCATGGAGTAGACCTACACCATAACAAAAGAATAAATCACCTAGTATAAGCCTTTGAACAGTCTTGCATTCAAAATCTTGGTGTGATGATGCAGTCAAACCAGAGAAAACCACTACATCATAAAAACGGTGTTCTGGGCACGTCGCACCAAGAGAAGACCCAGATGAAGACACCCTGGAGAAATTATGTTCTGTGGCTGGTCTGGGAACGCCTTGGGATTTCCCAAATGACTGGAAAGAGGGAAGTGTGGGCTTCACTG
This sequence comes from Xiphophorus couchianus, assembly GCF_001444195.1. NCBI lineage: Eukaryota > Metazoa > Chordata > Actinopteri > Cyprinodontiformes > Poeciliidae > Xiphophorus > Xiphophorus couchianus. The sequence continues at coordinate 21,849,196 of NC_040231.1, read as the reverse complement.
CTTAGGACGCGGTCCCCTTGTCCCGATCCTGAATAAGCGGAAGATAATGGGCGCATAGAATACTCAATTGAATATTTTGACACATTTTGATAAATATTTGAAATTCAATAAGTTGAATTCCTAACCTGCAGCAATTCTGTTACAGGCAGACTAGATCACATGCATTTGATGTGAAAATGTTAGTTTTCACATTAAATGATTTGAATCAGAATGAATGAATGATTTGTTAACATTTCTGGAGAGCTGCACAAAAGCCAGACAAAAATTACAAAAAAAAACTTATCCCAGACCAATAAAATCAAGAATTTTCCAATCTTTGTCCTGTTAAAAAAAGCATCTGAAGATTTGGTCCAGTACTACAGCAGCTGTGAATGTCATTACTTGAATTTACTTTTCAATGCAGTTCTCTGGAGATCAAAAGTTAAGTATCTCATTATCTTAAGACAACATAGTTCATTTTGTTCAGATAAGAGGGTAATTATTTTTGTAATCAAAAGAAAACAAAAGCATTTCCTCTTCTGATTATCTGAGATCACGAGTACAATACATGCGGAGATGGCATCTTGACAATATCAGCAACTGATTAAAGATGAAAATGTCAGATGGCACACAGAGATGGCCTGATATCTTTAGCTGTTACATCTACCATCAGGCTTGATTTAGGTAGATGTGAACTGAAGCACAGAAGATTGAGATTTTTAACCTCACTTGGTGCCTTGACTATGCCTTCACAGCTATTGCTCCTCCAGCTACGACAGGAACTGAGTTCTCAATAATTGTCCTGTGTTCTTGAGAAAATGGAAATCATTATTTTTAAGATAATGAGTCAACTATGTGATAAAGTTTAACAAAAAAAACAAACAAATATGTACCTGTGAGATGCAGACAGACAACTGATGGCCATTAGTCAATGCTCGAAAAAGTGTCCCGACTGCTCTGCCTAACATGAATGTGAATATTTGGAAGGATGGCAGACGTTAAACTCGATATTATACTGGAAGGAATGATGCATGCACATTCCCGTGAATAATTTGTTGAAAGTAGCACAGAGTATACCTAATTCTGAATCACCTCTGATGAGCATTGTAAACAGTGATGTGCTAGACCTCACCTTGTTCTATCAGACCAGACAGTAGTTTGTAAAAATACTTACTTCATACTGAGCTATCCTTACTTCCTGATGTAAGGCAGCAGAAAATATGTGATGGTTCATTACTGGTTAATTTTGAAGGTCAGCTAAATGTGATTGACTATTCATACATGTCTCTTTATTATACAGGTCATTTATCCTCTTATAGGAGAGTGTGCTTAAATATATCAAAGGTTGATAGGTAATAGCAACGTAATGGGCACCTTGCTAAATTTGCTGACCCTCACTTCCCCCTTTCTTCTGTCCTCAATCTATTTTTTATGTATATGAATTTACAAAAAAAACATAAGTGCCAATGTATTCAACATCTACCTATAAATTTATTTTTATGTTGTTTACTCATTCAGGGTTTTGTCATTTTTTTTCCTCTTAAGTGTGCCATAAACAAATGCCTTATGATGACCTTTTTATCTAGGCCAGCAGTTTGAAAACAACTCCTGAAATTCAAAACACATCAGGGTATTGTCCTTTTATAGTATTAAAAATAGCATACAAATAAGTAATAATGCTCAAATGATCTAATGAGGCCTGGATGGTGCACAGACCTTCAAAATTTGACCTTGCCACTTAAACGCTGCTGCTGAAATCAAGTCACCAGAGCAGGTGATATTTTTCCAATCTGTTACTTTCCACTTAGTCGACCTGAGTTATAGACCATTTCCAGTTGTTGGCTATCATGTCTGATATCCATTTAGTCTTTTGCTTCTGTAGCCAATCTACTGTAAGGTTTGTCGTGTTTTGCATTGTGAATATTGTGTTTTTTGGGGGGGCTTTTTTTGCGTATTCAGCAGATCACCAACTTCCAAAATACTAAGACCAGCTCATCTATCACCAAGAAATATAAAATTTACTTAAATCAAAATTCCATTCCCGATGTTCACTTTGAAAATCAACAGATCTTCTTGCGAATGTCTAAATGCCAAAATGCATTGACCTGCAATGTGCCTGGCTGATTATGCATATTTATAAGCAGCTGAACAGGTTTATGTTATAATAGCTCTGTGTCAGTTTGGTGGTTTTGTTTTTGATGTTGTTCTGTTTGAAATTGCAGCTGCGTATCCTGCTGAGAATGAATGGATTGAACTCACTCTCAGTCATAGATCTGCATTGTACCATCAAAAGCTATGCTTATTTCACTTATTTACTCTAAAAATGCCGTCTTTGCTGGGTTTGATTCATAATCCCATGGTATCAGACATCTGTAGTTTGTGGAACTTAACACTATTCACTATCTCTATTGCAAGGCTACTAATGCTGCTCTCCAACTGTTAGCAGCCATTTAAATATGGCTTCTGGTTTAGGATTACCTCCTTGAGATTATCAGTGTCCCCCATGTGGTCACAGTTTTAAAGTACTTCTGGGTGCCTTGGTCAGATGCTGTGCTTTTTGTTACTCTTCATGATCATCCTTAGCTGTTCGTCAGTGATTGTTCTTTAAGGGGGTTTAGTTTTGTTCTTTGACAAACCAAAATCTGTATGATTGAATATTATTTTCACAGCAGAATAAAGTTGAAGTTACACATAGTAAGAATGCTTTATCTCCAGTGTTAAGAGTCCAACAAGAATTTATCAACAGAATTGCTAAATTATTCAGGTTGGCAAACCCTGCTATTGTCTGTTTCAAACACTGAATTGTTGATCAATTTGTAGCTTCACATCTAAAGAAACTCATCAGCTTACAAAATATTTGATAAAAACCAAGCTTTTTCTCCACCTTTTGTTATATCTTGGAAAATACTAAAACATAATTCTTAAGTGGCAGCTTGCAGGCTGTCTTAAAGGGAAAGTGAATAGCTTTCACCACTTTACAAGATGTTTGCATAACTATTACAAAGGCAGCCTGCCCAAAACTCCATTAGCAGCATCTTCCCTGTGGAGAATGTCGTCAGCATGAAAAAATGGCTTCTAATTTGAAGATATACTGACATTTTCAAATTGCTGATTGCTGATTGCAGTCACACACAGAGATATTGTTTCATAATAAGACTTTCCTTTTATATGAAAGCTCTTTGGAATCTACATTTAAAAGGGATTTTGAGGGCTTCACAAAAAAAAAAAAAAACATCCACACTGTTTTTAACAGGTTCTGTTGTGATTGTTAGATTGAACAGCCACAGTGGATATAAAAAGAATGAATGTGGAATTTATTTTCTTACGACCATATGTTTTACATAATAAAAATGTATTACAGGAGCTCAAAACAAGTTTATATTGTGTCAGATGTGACCAAGTGTTGGTTTTTATTAAACTATACATCCATAACCATCTATGTTAATGGATTGTGGCTCTTATGGGTGTGTAGCCATTAGTCTTTCATTTAAGTTGAGGTAGCATGTTAAAGAAATAACAATCAGTCCCTTAAACATTTTTAGTAAACTTGTAAAGAAGGTAAAAATGATGCAAAAAAATTTGAGTCATAATATTACTTTATTTTGTATTGATACAAAAATATCCAGACAGTACTAATTAATAAACCTTTTTAGTGGGAAAAATATTGTTGGTACTGGTATGTTGAATAGGAACTATATTAGAAACATTTAAAAGAGATAGACAATTTTATGTTCTCAAAACAGAGGTTTTTGTCATTCTTCTTATGTTAATGTTTTCTTGTAAAAGTCTTGACAGATTAGTCATGATCAAGTATAAGCAATTTTTTTACCATCTGTTTTTAAACAGTCTACACTGCAGAGATACAAATCATACAAAATATTTGGCACTTTTTATGCATCCATCCATCCATCCATTATCCAACATGCTTATCCTTGGTGGAGTCTCAAGCGGTGCTGGTGCTAACTTCCAGCAGTCACCTTGCGAGAGGCAGGGTACACCCTGGAAAAGTCTCCAGTCTATCACAGACACTTCGTGCATTTAATTTTTTTTTTCAAAGTGATTTTATTTTAAACGTTTGCTCAGATTCATTTTTTTGTTTTGCACCCACATGTCATTAACAAGCAATTTCCTTTGATGAAAATTAGAGCTCAAACATCTTGCAAATACAGTGTCTGTTTAATTCAGACTCTGGGTGATGGCTTTTCCATCAATCCATTCAAGAAAAAAAAAAAGTCATTTCCCACCTTCTGATGAATTATTGGCTATTAATTTCCATTTGAAATCTGCAGTCTAATTAACATGTTTGAAACTACATCAAAAGCAGTGATAACCACTGTTTTATTAATAGAACACGCTTTTCGCAGAGCCTGCACACAAAGCTGTGGCAAAGACGGATGTCTTGGCTTTAATTAACCAGAATTATTTACTGACTCGAGCTGGCTTATGGAAGCATCACTCATGTAATGGATATATCAGCAAAAGACTGAAGAGATTAGCTACTGTGGATTGTAGACAGTTCATTTTTGCAATGAGCAGGTATGCAGTATCCATATTTGCAAACAACATGCAGAGTTGTGTGAGAATGTGTGATAATGAAGCACATGTCCAACTATTAATTCTTACTAACAGGACATACGACAGAATCAAAATTCTTGTCAGGAGATTATATAACACTTTGCCAAGATAACTACAATTTGATATGCTATCAATGACTTTCTTACAGTATTCATAGAGTGACACTTGAGTACTAAGGGACAGGACTTTAAATTTCTGTACAAATAACCATCAGAATGCACCTCTGAGGTAACAGAGCTGTGAATGTGTTGGCAGGTATATATTAAATCAAACACTGTGCTCATTTAGACAGAAAAAAAGACACGCATACACATATTTCCATTTTACATTCCCACAAATTTGTGAGACTGACAAGATCTAATCTAATGGTTGGCATCTAATACTGAACCCAACCTAAAGGCCCCACCTTGTAATCAACCAAAAGCTTCTGTCACACTGTTTTCTATCTATAACTGCTGGCAAGTGGTATCATGACATAAAAGCATGTCTTCTGTTTTTGACTCACTCTCGTTCTAATTAATGCATGCATATTAAGATGAATAGTGTGGAATTCAATGTTTTGCTGCATTTGGATAGGTGCCTTGTTTTGCTGTGATGTCACTGTTTTAATGGCATTTTTTTAAGTGAAGCAATTGAGTTTCAAAGCTATTATTGTGCCCTTCAGCGGCCAATTAATTGTCAAACCTCAGTTTCACAGCAAAGCATAGTGTGAAATCAGGCAATGTTATTAATGTCACATTGTGGATGTTTGAGTCACTATTCTGTGATGGTAAATGGTAAATGGACTGAACTTATATAGTGCTTTTCCAATCATTTTGACCACTCAAAGCGCTTTATACTAGAGTCACATTCACCCCGTCGCACTCACACACACACACATTTATACACTGATACGCAGATTGGTAGGCAATTTTGGGTTAAGTGCCTTGCCCAGAGGAACATCGACATGTGGCAGGAGGAAGCTGGAATCGGACCTACAACCTTCCGATCGCAAGACGACAACTCTACCAAAGAGCCACAGTCGCCCTGAAGAGCCACAGTCGCCCTGTATGGTATGAGATTCTTTGTGTCAATTTTTGTTTTCATTTAACTTTCTTTACTTTATCTTTATTTAAAGAGATTAATCTAATTCAGACATGGGGTCTCATTTTCAAGAGTGAACTGTTTTAAACTATACACAATTTGACACTAAAATTGTTTTGCATCGTGTCTTTTTATGTAAATTAAATAAAATTTGTTCTCTCTTTCAACAGCTTCTTTATGTACAATTGTCTATAACTCTACCTGCTAGAGTTGATGGTGAATGCTGTACTAGTACTGATGTTCTAGTCCAGCTCAGTTCATCTTTTGGCATCAGATTGATGCAAGATGTCCAGAGAGTTTATACTGTGTCTCTATCCAGTGGTGAGTTGATCATGTCTAAAATTGCAGGCTATCCAATCCAGAATAACTGTGGTGAAGGCAAATCACATGAGAATGGGTAGCAAAAAGACTTTTAGGAAGAAACAAACATTTGATAATATTATTTGAGGGGGGCTGACTCTGTGGTGTATGAGGATGGTTATGACTACATTTCTGCCAGTTATTATTAGAAACAAAAAAATCCTGCCTAACACTGTGTTAACAAGGTAAAGATACTGTTAAATAAATAGTTCAGGAAGCCATTTCTTATTAGACACAGCACCATCTGCCATGCTTTTAAAGAATGCTCTAATTTATATTAGCAAGATAATAAGACTGATGTTGGCTTGTACGAACAGTGATGAAACACTTGGTTTACGGCTATCCAAACATGTAACAGAGTTTCAATAAAGTAGTAATTAGAAGTTAGATTTATTTTCATTCAGCACATTTGTTTTACGTAAAGTAAAAACAAGCAGTTGCACATTCAGAAATAAAACATAATTTTGGCTTCAAATTCTGGAGTGTAGCAAACTGATAAACAGTGGCAGTGAGAAATGCATCCCCAACCGAGGAAGACCTGACTCGGTTAAAGTGATTCCACTTCCCCGACCTCGTCACTTGGAGAACACACCTTTCTTGAAGCACAATGACAAAAATTTGCATGAAATCCAAGTGGGTGCAGGAGAGAATGAGATTTGTGACAGAGAGTGATAGAGTCGCAGAACTGCAGTGAGAAACTGGGAGAGAAGGCTCACTAAACCAATCTCTCGCTGCACCTCAGCAAGTCATTAAATATAAATTCTGGCTGTCATCCACGATGTATTCCCATTCATTGGAATTGTACATTAGTGTCTGATGAAGACGCATTGTTTTCACTGTCGCTACCTCATGAAACCTATCCGCCAATATGTCAGGAGGTAGAAAGAAAAACAAATATAGTGCGTCGTTGATTTGCTTTTATTTTTTGAACATCCTTGTTTCACCCATTGTACCCTTCCTAGGTTTTTTCTCTGTTGCAAGGTTAACACTCCTGTCAGGTGAGAGGAGAAAGAAATACTGTATGAGCACTGAAGACTGTCAAGGGCACCTTTGGCAATGGATAAACAACCACATATTCAAGAAGATCACCCCTCAGGCTGGAAGTGATTCATAGACTCCACAGAACATGTAGGTCAACTAAAACTGAATTTCCTTTATTCGCTCAAATGGCTTCAGCTGTGGCACCTTGCTGCTTTCCAAGAGGCTGAAACCTTCTAATCCTAAATTAATTTGTGTTTCCAGACACATTTTTCCAAACATATGCCACAACTATATCTCTAGACCTTTTTTGAACACCTTTGCCTATAGACATAGTGCAGTTGTCATTTTCATGTCTGGTCCATCCAATAGTAGTAAAACATTCAGCATATTTTCCACCCTTCAGGTGGTTAAGTTAGATTATAACAAGTGAATGTTGCTATAAATTACAGGCAGACAACAGACTTTAAAATCAAGTAAATTTTGTAAATATATTTATACACTGAAAATAAATGCATGAACCAAAGTCTGAAGGCTTTTAAATGCATTGATGTCTGACTGGATTGAAAAGCACAACATATTATATTAACACTTTTCAAGTAACAAGAACCGGTGTAAGAACAAGTTCATACAAATAACTTTCTTTTTACATCTTGTGAATAAATTGCATTATCATCTACGTAGCAGCAAATGAGATTTTGCAGGCATGGTCACAGAAGTTGACACTTTTGGCAACCCTGGTAAAGATGTGTAGAAGCCTTAGGAAAAAAATAATTGTAAATAATTGTTTTCAACAAATTTATTGATGGCATACTGCGATGGAATTGCGACCTGTCCAGAATGAACCCCGCCTTTCAGGATTTGACTGCTGGATGTAGGCACCAGCACCCCTTGTGACTCCACCAGGATGACTGTGTTGAATAATGGATATTGATGGCATAATTATTGGTATCACAAACAGTCCAATAAATTAGACCTTCATTTACTTATACTATACTTTTTTAAGTTGATCAAACTCTCTAGGAACTTTCAATTAGTAATCCATGACTTTGTGCTTCACTTCAGTGTTCATATGATCTGATACATGGTCATATTTCTTTCAGTCACAAACAATTGCTCCTAATGTAGACCAGAAACAAACATCTTGGCTTAACTAAGTCCATAACTACCATTAGCGCCATGAAACATTCATCTGTTTGGGACTGAGGCCAAATTTTTTTATTTTCTGTCCCACTATTAGTAATGTAAATATGTTATGTTTGCTAAACTCTACTGGGACAGAAACAGGAACTATGTGCTTTGGTCAGATGAGATAGTAAATGGCCTGTTTTAACCACAATCCTTTCACCCTTAAAGCCCATTACACCCATTGTGTTGTTTTTCCGTTTTGGTTATCTTTAGCAGCTACAACGAGTACTGTCTGATTTATAGCAGCTCCTCTCTATAACAGCTTCCTTTTCTCTGTGTGCTTATGTTGCTCATACACTTAATGATCATTCTCAGGGGTCTTTCCTGCCACACAGTAGGGAACTATGAGTGTAGCACCAGAACCAAAGGAACATTGGGTGACTGATTGCTGTTATTCAAATATATTGTGCTATGTTTAATGATGGGCATAAGCTTTGATCCTGACTCCCAAGTAATAAGCCTGAACCGGAGTGAACTTATATATGTTAGTTTGACTGGCTCCATTCACTGCTATGACAGGTCCCAATTAGCATTTTCAGGCTCTTGCCCTCCGATACCATCTGACACACCTGAGAGTCAATCCTTCAGTAAATCCTTTCAGCCCACATGGAGGGGGTCCCGTTAGTCTTTCAGGTTTGGCCTGGGTGAGTCCTCATACCTAAGACTCAAACACCAGGCACTCGTCTGTGAACTTTCTCTCAGCTGTGGTTTTTCTTACGATGAACCAGTCTATCTAATAAGGGACGGCTTCACCATCTTAGAATCCTGGAATCACTATTATGCTACCAGTGTGAACACTATTCTACTAAAGATTTGCCTTGGAAGACCCAGTCACAGACTGAGGCACTTGAAAATATGACACACGGGATAATATGGGTATTCAAAACCCTAGCTCACATTTTGGTTTCATTTCTGCAAACGCCCTGATGGGGAGATCATCAAGAAATGCTGAAGACATCCAAATATGCGTCTGTAACTTCCTCATTAATGACTGAGCTATCCCATCGCCATAGTCACCTTTCAGAGGACGCTCACATCAGATGCTATAGTTTTTGAAATTACTGAACTCAATAGACAGTATTTTTGAGTAGAAGCACTGTCAATATGAATATGTTTGATCATTAAGTGAAAACGTATGTAAAGGTCAATCCTGCATCTAAAAGCTAAGGATCTTTCACTAAAATCCTGACCAGACACCATTTTTATAACATTTGTTTTTACCTCTGTTTTTGTTTGTTTGTGTGTGCTACATTCATTATATTTGAACAAATAGTCAGTTTTCCTGGCTTCAGTAATGTAAGCCAGCAGGTATTTCTAAGTTTTAGAAGGTTGAATTTAACCTGTAGAAGGCCAGACTGAAAACATGTTGCGTCAGCTAACAACTGGGAAAATAACCCTCTGAAACGTTGCTATAAATTGGCTCCCTTTAGTATACCAAACCATGATGCAGTAACTACACTGATTGCCACTGACAAATTCACTTCTGTGTTACTTCTGTGCAACAGTGAACAATTAAGATGCATGTCACAATCCATTTCATTATGTGAATAATGGCTCATAAAAGTATGCAAGAACCACCTCCTCAGAGTCAACAGAGGCTCCTTCATATCTCCGTCTTTGTTCTTCTCACTGTTTCAGTGTCCTACATGAGTGTGACAGAAATGTAACAGAGACCTTGGGAGCAGTTGAATAGGGCTGTGCGAACATGTGTCAGTGGAATCTCTAATGGGAACACCAAGATCCTAATATGCAGTCCATCTGTAGCCTGCACAATGAAAAACAACTGCTCTTTGCGATATTGACTCCTCCCCGCTCCCCATTTTAATGATTATGCCTTTGTCCTTTGTGCTAGAAAGTCCTGTAGGAAGTGTTCCATTACTGTGTTATGGGTGTGGGGGTGGATGTGGGTGGATGTGGGGGGATGGCTTCAGAGCGCAAGGCTAGCTCTGCTGTCACACTGACTCTTTATTATTCATTAGGACCTCTTTCTTCTCTCGGTGTTAAAGGACCTTGATGAGCTATGTTTATTCATACACTAACCTTTTTAAATATTTCTAAGAGCTCTCCAACAAAGACCTACCTGGCATACCTAATACCGAATCTTTGTTTCATTATTCAGTCCTTATGCTCACACCTCTCACTTAAGATGCCATCCATGAAATGTGCCTCCACGCTGCTTCTTTGTCTTTCAATTTTGTTATCTACCTCTGCCTCTGACGTTCTCCCTTGCTTGCACTATCATTTCATTATTTAGACTTTCATGCCAGTGTTTTTTTTAAATACATTGTTTAAGGTTTTTCTTCCTTTCCCCTTCCCGTCAGTCTGCCCTTTGTTTTTGGCTCTCTCTCATTCAGAAGTCCTTGCCCCAGCAGCACAATCCCTGAGGACCTCCCACTGATTAGTGCAGTCACTCCTCCACTTTCTACAGCAGGCTTACCTGCACACAAATGTACTTTTTTCAATTATTCATTACACCCAGATTATTGCCATACTTCTGTAAAAGATACAGAACTTACAGCAGGTCTGCTATACAATGATTAATAAATTCAGGCCCGTAAGTGGATCTGTGTTTTATAGTGCAATCTATTATGAGTCAAAAAACTAACTGTAAGCTTCCTTGGTGTTTAACAAGATTTTAATTTTTTTTTTAAAGTTGGTATGTTTTGTCAAACCCTTCAAGTCTTTGTTGAGCTGAAACCAAAAATGGGTTTTGAAAAACATTCGATATTTAGTGTCTTAATTAGAGAACCTGAGGAATTTCCAGTAAGGCTGAAAGCCTTTTTGTCAGGTTCTAAATTGTTAACACATAAAATCATGTTCCCGTCCAGCTCCATTTGTCTCCCATAAGGGGCTCAACAAGCCGTACTCTGCTTCTCCATTACACCTGCACTGCTTGAATAGATACAACAGTTAGCAAAAGCAGACATGTTCTTTTTTTTGGCTGTGCCCACATCTGCCAATCCACCCGCTGTCCTTGATACTTGGCAGGACTTCATTTGCTTACAGTAAGAGTTGTAGCAATGCCAGTGGCACTGTTGGCACACAAGTGAGATATGACCTGTCTTTAAGCTCAGGTACTAATGCATGAATAGGAGTTTGTAAAATATTCTGTTCAATCGTCAAATTAAATTTTTTGTAAAAGAATTCAAAGTCCGTTTTTTCTTTCCTAGTTACAACCATAAATGATAACAAATAGATTTTATGTGACGAACTAATAAAAAATAATTCCACAAGTGTATTGTTTTTCCTTTTAACAGCAAATCTGAAAAGTGTGGCCTGCATTTGTATTTAGTGTAACACTTGCAAACAGGTGCTGGATATGTAACCTAAACTACAAACAACATTCAAACAGATTGCGTATAGAAAAATGAGGAGAATAGTAGGCAGAAAACATTTAGCTTTTCTGCCTGCAGGAATATGCAAAACATATGTTGACAATCAGACAGGGCTAAATACTGAGAGGAGGATATACATAATTAATGACTAGGTAGGTGACTTACCACCCACAATGTGATTTATTAAACCTGAAGATTGCAGGTGCTGTTTTTGCATCTATATTTAGCATGTTTGAAAAGTAAGTGAAAACTGTCAAACAAAAATATCTGAGGTCACTGTAGCTGGAGATACAGACACAATTAAAGAGGCCACTGCTTGTCAAATATTGGGGATATTTATAGAATATAAAATAAAAATAATGAAATATTGATTAAAAATATTGGCAGCAAAGCATCTTTTCTGCTCACACAATTTAGCACTTCTTATTTCTCTTCTTTTCTCTCCATCGCTGCATACGTACACAACTGAATTAACCACACAACCCCTTTCCTTGCGTACTGCTATGTCTGATGTATATGACAGAAAGAGAAAAGATTGTTCCTACATAAGTTAACAATTATGTAAATGAAATACACCCCAATATTTGGTATTCTCACAAAACTAATCTCATCTTACATTTTCCTCTTTGTTTAAATAAAATGCCCCTTCAAGCAAAGAAAAAAATCTCATCCTATATTAACTTCCCTGAATAATTACTTCCACTGCAAAACTTTTTGACGTTACATCTCTATCTGCCTTTGCAAGTCCAGAGATTGAAAATTTTGTCTATTCGTCTTTGCCAATTAGCCACTATTGAATCTTACAGCATGAAAATGGATTGTAAACTGCATTTTTTTAAGCCTCACCATAGATTTAAATTTTTCTTTTTAGGTCTGAGTTTTTACAAGGCCATTCTAAAACATTATTATGCTTTGATCAAAGCCATTTCACTGCAGTTCCTTTTAGAGTTGCTGGCGTGCAAGATGGTATGTTTTCAATTCCAACCCCACTCTCAATTCTTTTCCATCCTTAAAGATTTTCTTCCAGCTGTTCCCTGTATTAAACCTCATCCATCTTCCCATCAACTCTCACCATCTTCCTTATCCCTGTGGGGGAAAAAAAGTATGCCCACAGCGTAATGCGGGAACCAACATGTTTCACATTCTTCTTGCTACTTTTTCATAAAGGTCCAGTAAAAACAAATTCTCTCACCCGAGTGGTGGATCTCAGCAGCTCTCCCAGAATTGCCAAGTTTCTATTTACTGCTTCTCTGATTAATGAACTTACTCTGTATTTTTGGGTGGATTACCTTTTATGCTCTCTTAATGTTTCAAATCTTTGGATAATGTACAGCCCAACGAGAAGCTAATGTTAACCAATGGAAATACAACAAGAATGCCTTCTTCGGCAATTTTGGTAGTGTGTCCTGAAGCAAATTGTGCTTTTACGTAGCGTTCCTACACATTTTGCAGAGCAGCATGTGCAATTTGATTAGAAGATATAATCAGCCTACAGCAGATTCTTTGAACATGTAGAAATATTCCACCACATGAATGCTGCAGTCCTCACATGTCATGTAAAACTGGAATACAGAATACATCACAGCTACATCATCTTAAAATTAACATAATCAATCGAAATGTGATTGGAATGTCGCAGAAATTACAGAATAAAAACAGTTCGGATTACACCGTAATATGTATATAACTACTTGCTTTAAGATTTCAATGGTTGAAATTGAAAGTGAAACTTCCAACTGATTTATTTAGTTTATTATTTGAAAGCTTGGGAGCACTCATGGAGCACTGAAATGTAATTCCCATTTGGTCAGCTGATTCTTTACTATTAAAACATTAATGAAATGAAACAAGGACACCAAAAATAAATAATCTGACTGTTAATTGCACAACTAACAGTCACTAACACTTTGAATCTCGTCGCATTGATCTCAGTATGCATGGAGCTTTCACAACTGGGCACATAAAAAGCATTAGATATACTTTAAAGAGATTACAGGACTTGAACAAAATATCTGTTTAAACCCAGCATCTGAGGCAAGTTAGGAAATAGTGTCATATGTATACAATTTGTGGCTGTAATGTGACAGAATATGAAAAGGTTCAAGATGAACAGGTTTGCAAAGCAATATATTTCATTTAAACAAATAAAGAATGTTGTACACCAATCTGAAATACAGATAAGTAAAAGGAAATAAAAGCACTTTCTTTTTCACACTCTAAAATACCTATAGCACTGATTTCTTGAAAACCATCTTTGTCTTTTTTATAAATACCTTTATGTGCCTACTCCACTCTCAACCTATGTTTTCAGAAAATAAACTGATCAATGGCCCTGCGACAGACTGGCGACCTGTCCGGGGTGTACCCCGCCTCTCGCCCGGAACGTAGCTGGAGATAGGCACCAGCAACCCTCCCGACCCCATTAGGGACAAGGGTGAACAGAAAATGGATGGATGGATGGATGGATGGAAACTGATCAATGATCTCATTCAATGTGTCTGCATGAGAAAGGAAGGACTTCATGACAATAAAACAATGACGCAACATTAATCAGTCCTTATATCCTGTAGGTCATTCATGCTCGTGGCACTGTCAGTCTTTAAACAGATCTTCCTGTTTGTTTTTTTCCTCTCACTTTCATTCTTCCTTCAGATGAACTGTCACATTCCCTCCACTGAACATCAATTCACTTTCTGCAATCTGCCCCAAAGTTAGCGATGCCAAATCCATGACGGCCTCACTCAATCCACATTTTCCACCCAATGGAATTTGAGGACATATAAACCAAACCTTGCTTGGATATGCACATTCCCACTCTGACTCATCAATCAGGCCTCGTGGGAGCTGTCATGCTCCAGATTGGTTTTTAGCTTTCCAGTGAATTGATTGAGAAAAGGAGACTTAAAGTAATGTGTTTGCCAATAAGTTTCCACACCGACTCGATTTGAAATGGAACCAGTCGTCCTGTTTTCCCCTGCCTACCATTACTAAGGTTTTTTGATGCTATTCTGGAGCAATCCAGCCTTCACTTTTGGCCACACCAACTATCAAACTATGTTTAAGTACCTTTGGATATTACCTGCTGCCTGCCATGAAAAATTGGAATTTGTGTGAAGCAGGAGAGCGAGTGAATGTGAGACTAAGAAAGTGCTGCAATGGTGGAGAGAGCGAAAGCTTGGCACTGAGGAGAAGATATCTGAAAGTGAGAGAAGAGGGAGCTGAAATTCAAATGCAGCAATCTGACAGAATAATTTATTGAGTTTCGGCAGCTTGGTAAAGAGTTTCTTATAAATGGAGCAAGTCGCACTGAACTGCTATCAAAAAATGAGAAGAGGGTCATAGCAATTGAAAAGGAATATATGGAAAAAATATGAAATACAGTCTCAGTTTTTATGCATACAGGGTTTTAAATTGTGCCATTTCTTCAGCTTGTGTTTTAAATGAGAACTTTGAACAACAAACTTGTCTCTTAAAGTTTTTAAGTAATTTTGAAGCAGCAGTTTTACGACAATTTGCATATCAAATTTTGATAAAATGCCTCCGTTTACTACATTCATGCTACAGATGTTGGAGGAGTGGTTGAATTTACATATTAATGAGTTCCTCTCCCCCTATCCCTCTGACAGACTGTGTGAGTGTTGCTTTATGTTCATAAAGTGAATATTTAGGTCAATATATTTGGTACAAAACCTAGCCTGAAAAACATTAAGGAGAAAAGGCTCAAAAGACAGACTCAAAACATCTTGTTCTACTGACTGGCTTACTTCAAATGAAACTGTAAAGTAGGGTGTTACTAAAAACAGTCTTTTAGCATAAAGACGTCCAACCTAAATTTTCATTTAGTCTTTTAATCTGGGTCACCTTTTATTCAGAATAATATATCTTCCTTCCAAATTTGACCTCAGTGTGTGACTGAAATTACAATATCCTAATGTTTTTTTCTTTAAAAATACAAACAAAATATAAAAGCAGTGAAACTTTTTTTTTCACATGCTTTTTTATGTTGTGTGTGAGAATTATAGGAACAACACACTGATTTGTTAACCTTGACACACTTCTCTATAAATTATCCTGATTCCAAACGATTTATAGCAAAAGTAACGATCCCTCTTGGCTTTTAATTTAAACATATAAAGAAGAAATCAATTGGCAGAGTCAGTAAGAAGCTGCCTGTGCTTTGTGAGGTTAATATTTAAATAGGCTTTTTCAATGTATTGGGTGCCTTGCGCAACATCAGATTTTTCTAAACGTGTTGTTTTGTGTTTTAAAAGTATGTCGGCGTGTGTGTGTGTGTGGGGGGGTTTTTGTTTGTTTTATCTTTCTATAGTTTTGATCAAAAATAAAGCAAAATTTAAGATCTGATAGAGGTGACTTGCATTTCGTGGTGTTGACGGTGGCCCCCGTCACTACGGCATCATCTCATCTTTTCTCTGAATCAAACACACAGACAGTCGAATATGCACTTACATAAAAATAAAAATATAACTTCATAAAGCAGTTGTCTACAAAGTTATATTTTGATTTATTGTGTCTTATATTTTGAGTGGTTATGTCTGACTTCTGTTACATAATAATCAATATTTCCATGAGTGATGTACAAATTTATATTAAACAATGTCACAATAAAGTAGCCTGATCTGGGAATGATATTATGTTACCTACCTAACAAAATATGCATCATGATGATTAAGAAAAATGTGCTCTGGCATGACAGGATGCAGAGTCACATAAAATGATGCAGTAGGTACGCCAGGCCAAACAACAGCGCTGTAACATTACCAGAGAACAACACAAGAAACACAGAATGACGCCATATTTGTTATTTGTGAGTGAGGCGCATGCTGGACAGAGATGGGGCTTTGACGTCATGACGTACAAACGGAAACATGGAAATGGATTCTGAAATGTATCCACCCTACAACCAAAAATGATTGTTTCTGATCTCCCAAGACTCCGAATGTGTGTGGATACACAGCGTAAATGACAAAAAGCTTTTAAGGATACACTGAAAATTGTCTCCATGTGAATGCGGTCTAAGGTTTTAAGGCCACAAAATTTTTCAGATCTGCCCACAATTGTTTTTTTTTTTTTTGGAATGGAAAGAAGGGCTTTTTCATTGCCACTTCAGAACATAGATTTTTGTTTTATCTTTAAGTCTCTTTGTGACTAAATCGACTGCATGCTATGCGTCATTGTCCTTTATAAAAACAACTAAGGCCATTGAAAAAAAAAGAATTCTGACATTTTTCTCAGAAATCTAACTTTTAATCTCAGAAGATTAAAGTCAGACCTAAACTACAAAGAACATGATTTTGTCACCAAATGAGTAGAATAGCAAGTACAGCATAGTTTTATTTAATTCAAAAGAAGATACCTTTTGGGAGATGTCTATTATTAAAAGAGATTCCTATTTTCTTCCTTGCAGAGTTTAAGGAAGGAATCATAAATCTTCAACTTTTGAAGTTTCAATCAAAAAAATTTATCAAACCACTAGATGTTCTGGCTTTTTTTATATTTGCTGTTGGCATTTTGAAGCTCAAAGTAATTGACATGGATCAGCTTTATGCTCTTGAGAAGCAATCTAGAGAAAGGCCTGGAAGAACACTGAATCCTTTTATTATGTCTCTATTGCAGGAACATGACATTTTGAGCCTGGTTTCAGCTCAGACATTCTTTGATTTAGCAATCCATGAATCCTACTCTGCAGCAGCAAGATTAGAGCAGAATGTCATGTGCTTCTCAGTTTTTATGTGAATGCCAAATATTAAAATATCTACAACAGGGTTCATCTTTAAGGGATTGCTTTACTGATCTCTTTTATTTGTTGTCCTCCGAGATTCTGCAGTTGAAATGGGTTCACAAAAAACGGTAGCATTGTTAAGATGCTTTACAAACTTATAAAATCAAAAGACAATTATCAGAAGATCTTAAAGTAATTACTCTAATTAAAAATAGTTTAAAAACAGTTTAGTTTTACACATCATCTGGCTTATGCACGGTGCCAGTATATAAGCAAAATAATCGATACAATGGACCTCCTTCAACACAATAAAAATGCATAAAGTGCTGAAAGGTTAATTAAATGGATTTTACACAAGCAACCTGAAAGCTTGATGTGGGTGACGTTAAGGTTATATGAAGGCAAATAAAACAATGATTTGCAAAGTGATTGCTTTCTATGAAAACATGTTTGATGGCCAAAGCATGGAGACAGGCTTCTGATTGTTTATTGATCATGAATTAGTATCCCATGTGGAAAAGATCAGCTCAAGGTTGTAAAGGTCAACCAACCACCCTGAGAAAATCTGCGTTCAATGCCTTACAGTCTGGTTTTGAAGGAGGCAGGCTGCGTTCAAAGTCACTTGCTGTTTAAACTGATGATTTGAAACTTTTCCACCAAACACAACCCAACCCATAAAATAAATAAGACATCTCATTGCATATAAACAGACCTGTGGAAGAACACCAAATATGTCACTTGTCACTTCATCTCCAGTGCTGTATAGTCCGACGTTATGGGACAGGCATCCCCATAGAGTTGTCATGGACAACTGACACCACCCCCTTATCCAAAAAGGAACATCAGCACTTAAAAAAAACCTATACTCAACTGTCCTTATCACATTTTACATAGATTGTAGAGGCAGTAAAGAAGACATGCCCTGCATCATCTCAGTTTAATATGTTAGCTTAGCTGTCTCTGCCTTAAAGCTCTCTATAGAGATCAGTAAAGAAAGATGAGAGACTTATCAGCACTTCACTCCTGCCTAAAGAGGATCAGTATAAAGAACATTTACCATGGAGACAAAAGTGGATTGAAGGGCTTGTTAGAACTGAAAACTAAAAACCCCTAAAGGAAAAAAAAGTTTCAATGCCTCTTTGGATACAACTCTTCATAAACCCTGAAAACTTTGATCCTTTTCAGATTTATTTTACTCCAGCACATTAAGAGCTTGTATTTTAACAAGTCTTTTTTTTTAATTTGATGTACTTTCTGTTTGTTTTCTACGACAAGATTAAAATCATAAGTGTGGAAGAAAAGGCAAGTAAACGTTTTAAAATAATTTTTAAATACACTAATTTAATGTGAACCTTCCACATGTAAAATTCTGTGTCTTGTAAATAACATGTAAATATGTGAAGATTTTATACGTTATTGAAGTAATGACATTTTTTCAAAAGGTACAAAAATTAAGCAAACCTTCAAGAAGAAGAACAAACTGAAGACTGTAAAAATGTATTCTTAGCAAATCATCACTGTTTATTATGTAATACACCTTTTGAGTTCTTCACAAAAAGTGTCAGTACTTAATTAAGGCTACATGCTGTTTATTATTGCAAATGAGCTTTACAGGCTTGCTTGTGTTAATTTCTTAACCCTTCCGTGAAACTCATCCATTCAGTTATGAAACTTTAAATGAGCAAAGAATGTGATCACATTATTGAAACTCTTTCATTTTGTTACATTTTTCTGAACTGAGATGTGCCTCAGTTCAGTTATATACAGCACAGTATATATATATATATATATATATATATATATATAGTATATATTACCTGTGTGTATATATCCATCTATTTTTTCAGTATCTTACATATTTATACGTAGTGGGATTGCTAGGGGTATTGCTGCCTATCTCCAGCAATCAACGGGCAACAGCGGGGTACGACCTGGACAGATCGCCAGTCCATCGCAGGGCTATGTAAAACAGGAATTTAAAAAACAAAGGTGTCCAATGAACATTAAATAAGAAAAGGAAACAAACAGGTGAAAAAAACAGTTTCAGAAACTTAACAGGAGACCCGGATGTTTAAGTAACCTGCCTTTATTACATGGAGCTAAAGGCAGTGCAGGTGATCTAAAGTTTAAATTATTCTTTGTTGAACAGGTAAGAATAGATATTTGGGTTTTACAAAACATGATCATTACATTTTTGTGCAAAATTATTCTTATATAATGATAATTTACTCTGGGTCTCTCCTGTCTATTTTGAGCTCCTTTGTTTTAGGGGTCTTGTCATATTGAATCCATTGCTTCTGGGTGTTCTCTCAATTCAATGTTTACACTCACACATGAAAATGGCTGTAAACAGAGGCTCAACTATTGCTCTTTGAAAATAAGAAAACGTCCTGCACAACCAACAAGAATGCATACTTTGTTTAAAATCGAGCTATCCACCTGTTATGTTGCTTGTTTTTTCACACTTCTACAAGGATGGAGGTTGCTGTAGTTTATTCCAAAAACTAACTGCATGTAATTATTACCTTTAGCATAAAAAGATGCACAATTAATTGATCCTACTGTGAGTCCCACACGAAGATTTTAGATGTCTGCTATTTTGAAGTTATTATGGGTGTTTGAGTGTTTTTCATCCAGGGAAATACAGTTAAAAAGGACCCAAATCCATCAACACCTCATGCTGGCAAACATGAAAAGTGAAACGAAGCTGAAGGATTAAGAGGTTTGAGAATAATTAGCCACATCAGCATTCTACTTTTGCTTATTTGTATCTCGTGTGCATTACAGCTACCTCGCTCAGTTATACGTTACGTTCACACCCCTCTCTTCGATGGCGCCACATGGCCACCAGAGGAGGTGTAAGTTGACAAATGAGGGAGAAAGACACAGCGTGAGGTCATGGTGAGGTAGCGAGCTACCTCTCGCTGGGTAAATAAATAAGCCATGGTGCTGTCAGCAGTGCCGAATATTCATCACAGTAATAGCCACCTTGGGGTTGGTTAAATGTTCCAAGGAAACATCAAGGTCAGTTGGTGTGCCCTAATAACATAATAAACTTAAAAAAATGCCTGATTTGTGTCTCTGTGCGCTGAAAACTACTTGAAGAAAAGGATCCTTAGAGAGCAGAAAAGTTGGGGAAAAATTAGATCATTTCAATAATTAATATATTTTTTCTCCACAGCTTATCCTTGAACCTTTGGTAAGACTCTTTAAAAAAATGCAGCTCCATGGAAAGTTTAAATATAAACATGCAAGCAAGGTTTCACAAAAACTATTGATCCTGCTATAAGATAGCTTCACAGCTTTCTAACTGAGATGATCACAAAAAGACTCCCTTAGGACAATCTGACAAAATCTGCTGACAAAATGTCATGTACCAGATACTTTTAATGCCTCTATTGCAGCTTTCACTCAAAGCCTTGAAGAATATGTAACATCTCTCCCTTGTGCCATGTTACTTTAAATTAAATGGGTTTTGTTGTTGTTTTTTTATTTTATTTTTTACCCTGCCATGCTCATACAGTTTATACAGGAAAGTTACTCACCCGCAACACTAGCAACATTATGCATACTAACTGTTTATTTTTCTGTGGATATTTGGTGGTTGCAGCTCTCTGCAGTTTATATTAGGATGACATTGAGTGTATTGCTTGATCTGTCTGTAACCCCCGTCATAAATAATTCAACACAAGAAAGAAATGAAGCAATATTTAAATTACACTTTCTGTTTATAAATTCAGTTGGGGATTTGTTTTATTCTCAAAGGGCTCTGTATTAAGCTTAGAACATTTCAGCACCATTATCACCTATTTCTAATCACTCATATTATTGTTATGTAAGTTATTGCAAAATCTGTTGATGAACATCCTAAACAGATACAAATTAAGTGGAGGAAAACACAGTTAATCTTTCTGGAAAGTAACATTTTCAGTATTTGTAGTCTTGTGTTTTTCTAAAGTTTATTTAAACTGAAATCTAGTACCATTCATGAAGTAAGTAACCTGCAGGTATGTAAGAAGATGTCATCAATTTAACCCCCTGCACCTCCCACACACACACCCCTACCCCCACACACCTACACACAATTCATCACATTTTTATCTAGTTGAATTTAAGAGGTCCATTGGGAATCAAAGTAATTGGTGTGGATTCCTTTCCCTATGTTGCCACTGTCTTAAAGCTTACAGAAATGGAAATTCCACTGTGACCTTCTAACCTTGTGCATTATGAAGGTGAGAAACATGGCTACGTTTTCTAAAAGTGTAGTCAGGGGGCCAGATTTTAAGCATTTGTTGAAACCTCTTCATGGATCTGGAATTGATTATCTTCCACACACCCTTTTGGCTTTTAAAAAAAATAAAACTCCCTTTAAATTTAATTTTAAAACGTAAAAGGCATTTATATATATTTTTCAGACACTATTTAAACCTGAAAAGCTGGAAACACTTGTCTCATGTCGAAGTAAAAAATAAAACAGAATTATTATGAATAGCAATTGTGCTAAAGCTATGATCACATAAATTGTCAGAAAAATATGAATGTACTTTTATAGAATTGCTCAGTCCAATCATATACAGTATATATATATATATATATATATATATATATATATATATATAAATGGAGTATATATATATACTCCAATTAAGTTTATGTGTGATAGGATTTTAGGCAAGGGTAGGATTGATTTTGTGATATTTGTTTCAGAACAAATGTTCTAAACACAAACATGGAGATACAGGGAAGAAACAGGTTAAAACAGGGAAGAAACAGGGTTAATCAGGGGGAACCAGCAAGGAGGAACTGAGAATGAGTTTTATACATACTGGGGAGGTTGATTACTGAACAAGGACCAGATGGCTGATTAGAAACAGGTTGCAGGTGTGCGGGGAGAAAGTGGCACAGGTGGCAAGGGAGAGTACACAGGGGACTAGAAAATAAATATAACACTAAATAATAACTAGACCAAAGAGACATATTTAAAGTAGAGTAACAAAGAACAATTAGACATATGACATAAGAAAGAAACATAATAAACAAAAATGACTAAGGAAGGACTGAACTAAACTAAAACAGAAACAAACTTGATCTTATCATAGAAAAGGAACTAAAGAACAGAGAATTTAACAAAACCCCGAACCAACTCAAACAACCAAAAATATTTACAGATATTAATAAAAATGTGAGGTTTTTGTAACGAAAAAATTGGCCATGCTCAATCATTTAATAACTTTTTCTACCTTATTTGTTGCTTATTATAAACAATTCAATTAACAAATAACCAAATCTGCAAGAAGGAAAAATAAAAAGTAAAAACCTGAAACAACTTTTATGTCCCTGCAGCTCTGTCAATGTTGTTGTCTTGGCAACCTCTTGGACTATGCTCTGCCTTTTGACCAATTATGGAGAAACATCAAGCCAAAGGTTACAAATGAGCAAATGTCAACTTTATTTACAGTTAGTCAGATTCACTATAACTGATGATATAGCTGAATGCTATGGCTGAATGGTTGAATTAAATCAAAAGCTGGTTCAGCAAAATATTGGTTTAAGAATGTTCACACCTCGGCAAACCGGTTATATCAGTTTTTGATTTATTATTATTAATACTCCCACCAAGAGCATTTTTTCAATAAAATAATTCACAAGAGATGTCACATTAAAGGTGGAGAAAGATCTGAATATTTTCCTCTTTTTATATCACAAAGAGCAGCAATTGTGTGGTTTTTAGACATTTATATCCAGTGTAAGCTGAGGATTCACTGCTCTATTAGATGTTTATGAACAAAAACCCTCCTTTTGTACCCAGAATCTAAGTGGTATGTTCTGAAAATTATGGTTTGTCAATGTGTAGAAAAATATTATGTGAGTAAACTGCAGGCATTGATGTAAGCACATTGTACAAAACTACGATTTGGCATTCCAAATAGTTATGATGGACATAACCTATGATGTAAATGCTGCCAATAAAAACAAGTGTTGAGCAATTTCATTTTTTCAGAAAGAAAAAATAAACTGTAAAATATGAATTTCTAGGTCAGTGATTACTGAGTTTACAAACATACACCATTGTGCGGGATGTTTTTGGAAAATTAGGTGGTATTGCTATTTCAAATCCTACATACCTATGAGACTGAGAGGATGTGAGATCAATCCATTGTCTTCAGCTTTTCTGAGATCAGGTCACAGAGGCCACCCCACACATCCAGTGTCATCTTCCAGCTCATCTTCTTGGGGGATCCAAAAACATTCCCAAGCCAAATGGGACACATAATCTCTTCAACAAGTTCTGGCTCTTTGCCGGAGTCTCCTCTCAGTTAGATATATTTGGAAAATGTCCAAATGGAGCCACCAAATGGCTCAAACTTGTACAAGCGCTCTGGCTCTTTACCCTCCAGAGAGATGACATTCCATGTCCCTAAAGTCAAATTATGATGCTTGGAAAGGCCTCTTCCTTCACTTTCACCCAACTTGTACAGTACCAGATTCCAACACTGCTTTCTGCAGGTGGTGGGGCCACATCGAGTAGACTTCCTGTAGTGGAAGAAACAAGTAGCAGTGTCTCCGTAACAAGGAGACAGGTGGGGAAGACAATACGAGCACACAACAAAGAATAGCATGTAAAGAAAAACAACAAACAAGTTAAGTTCCATTGCTGATTTCTTAATATTGACCAAAAGGCCAAAAAGGACAACATCAAAATAAATACTCAACACAGTCAAATTTACATCTTAACTATGTAAAACAAATGTATTACAATGTCAATTTATACTAATACAGACCATGGGAATAGTGTAAGTGGCTTGCTCTTCAGAAAATAAAGTCATTCTGTATTGTTCACCAGGCTTGAATAACGCATTTTTGGTTCTTAAGCGTCGGGTCAAGGGGTTGCTAATGAATGCTGTTCTCTGTACTAAGTAGTTTGTTAACATGACCTTTAAATGTTCTCCAGACTTCTCATACTGCCATTTAACTTACTTAAATTTCTCTGTCAAAACGAAATATAAAATAAAACCTAAGCATCTTGGGCTTGGGCAGAATATTAAATGCCAATGAGACAGAAGGCCTCAGCAATTTATGTAGGTGGAACAGAATGATCTGAGCAACCAGGCACACAATATTTCAGTCTAATTTTATAAAGTTATAAGAAAAAAATTTAAAAAGAATAAGTGTGCAGGTAACAATGGTGTGTTGTTTTTATTATTTAAGATACAACACTGCTTTTTGTGCCATATCAAAACAATAATTGAACAAAGGCTACACATCAGGCTTGGAAGCCCATTGTAATGATTTGCAGCCACAGTAAGATGTGATTTTTAGCACAAAAGACGGTTATTCTTGTAATTCATGGCACACGATGTTTCTCTGAAAGGGCATAGCTAATTTGTGCAATATACCATTAAAACCCTGCAACTTGTTTGAATTCTGTTTCATTTATTGCATGTTTGTATCTATCTTTGATGTTGCCTTAGTAAGCTGCCGATGGGTCAAATGAATGAATAAAACATCTTACAGCAAGATTACCAATGTGTTTTATGAAGACTTTCTTTCTTTAGTTACCTAAAAGAAGCAGTTTAGGACCAGCCTTATTTATCACCACTCTCATATTTTTGAAGTTTTTGGTACACAAGCCTTGGGAGAAACACAAAGCAATCCAATTTCTCATTCAGACAGTAACTCCATGCCTGCCCTTTGTGAGAGCTTCTATAAAATTCCCTGAGTGCTCAATTTCTTTGAATGTCTTCGTTTACAGTGAACAGACTGACATCCTCAACCAAATAATTGACTTTGATTACAACCGGAAGGCTTGTCTTTTCACTTATTGCTGTCAAACATGAATGCATGTGACATTTGTTAGAGCAAAATCTACCTGCTTGTAAAACAGTGTGGGATCCAGGTTTTTATTATTTTTAGGTTCTACTAATCAGTTTTCTGTACTTTCACATTCATAGTCAAAGCTGTTTTGGTTCCACAAACCGAGCGTGAAAATTAGCAGCAGTTCTCAGATGTGGAAAAAAGCTACTTTTTTTCACATCACCTGTTTTGTTAAGCAGGCAACAAAGCAGAAAGCAGAGAAAAAATGAGGTTCTCTTGATGCTGGCAGCCCTGTCTTGATGTTTTCCATAGAGTGCAAAAAAAAAAAAATTTCACTGTATGGTGCAGATGTTAGCCCCTGAGTGCTGTAGCCCAGGTGTGAATAATGATGCAAAACATATTCATGTTTTGTTCATTAAAGCTACTGAGAGCAGAATAAGTTGGTGCATACCATATCTATTTTAAGAATTACTTGTTTTGCAAATGAAAAGCTTGACCTTGGAAATTAGAATTTGGTTTTACTTTTGGATGTGTTACCGCAAAGTGAATACAACTTAGACAAGTTGTGTAGTTGTGGGTAAATTCATGCTGTCCATCATTGTTCAGAGAAAAATGCAGCAACACCTGTTCTGTGTATGCACATAGATCGTCCACATGTGTATGTACATGGTCAATAAAATTAAAAGAACTCAAAATACGGTAACAGCATTCTGCAAATCTAAAGAGTTAGGCTGTGAGTGGCCACACATGATGAGTGAGAAGATGGTTCCACCTCGGTTGTTTGTGTGTGCTCCAGGCAGTTATGTGGATTAACTCAGCTGAGTAAGGAGGTCGATATTCTTGAGTTATAGAGATGACAGGAAGTGAAAACTGCTTCTCCTTACCTGTTGAATTTACCCACATGCATAATTACGAAATGTTTTTTTTTTTCACGTGAGCACACAGCTGCACTCTTCAGATTTTAGAGGGGAAACTTAGATTATTACCTTGAAACAAACAAAGCAGACGTTGCTTAGTTATCGTCTAATTCACTCAGAGGAAGTGCATTTAACATGGAAGGTTGCATGCAAAGTACACCTGCACGCTCAACCCTGAAATTACATTTCTATACAACTTAATTGTTTTCCCAATCCCATTTAAGGTGCAGCATAATCCCTAGCTGGATGGCATTCCACCTTTTTTCTCTAAATGAATGAAGCTCTATATTTATGATCTGCATCAAAGTTGGCAGGATGTGATTTATGCCAGATGGAAACTGTAAAGTGCTCTCCAGTCTAATTATACTTTGGTTACATTTCGAAACTGCTAAATGTATCTGTGATATTTTATTAGGTAGTAATTTTAATCAGTATGTTTTTTGTTTTTTTTTCTTTTCCATCCAACATGTTGGATCACCACTTTATGGGCCACTTACTTTTGGTTACTCTAGTGAGTTGACCCTTCTGTCTCAGCCCCTTGCTCTGCTATCTTTCATCAGTTTGAGTCTATGGCTCTCTTTTTTCAAGGTTGCTGTGGATGATGTTAAACCATCATATGTCATCTTCTATTAAATTTTACAAGTTTGTAGAATACACTGAGAGGGTTCTCATATTTAGCAAATTTCTTCATTTGTCATTCTCTAGAATGCCCTTTGTTCTAGACAATTTCTTGCACTCTTTGCTCCATTATTCTCTCTGTACATGATGGCAAAATAAACAGATTCTTTCTTTTATGTTTTATTGGCCTTTAATAAGAGTGATTGGAGAGCAAAGTGGGTAATGAGAGAGGGGGAAGACCAGGATTTGAACCCGTGACAGCAGTGTTGACGAGGACCAAGGCCTCCATTACATAGGCTGTGCTTTACCTCTGCACCACCGCAGCACCCAACAGATTCTATTTCAGCCTAGTAGCCATGGACTAAGAGATATGGGCATCTGTACTTTGATATACTTGGATAAACAAAAAGCAATAGATTACTAATTAAGTGTTCACTGTAATCAACAGTGTTGTACAAAGTACTGAAATCTCAGAGTCAAGTAAAAGTATAAGTACCTCTCCAAGATATGACTTTGGTAAAAGTCCAAGTCACTGACTGAAATGTTACTTGAGTTAAAGTCTTAAAGTATCTGAAACTTCTTGTACTCAAGTATGGAAATTGCTGTAAAAATGGATGTACTCAAGTAATGTAATGAAAAGTACAAGTAAAAAGTAAAACAAGGCAAATGCAGTTTGAATGACTTTTTTTATATTTTGGTAAACTTGTCAAATACACTTAAAATAATGTACACAACCAAGTGCAGGCAAAATTAAACCTGCTAATAGATATACCTGCAGGCATCCTTTAGTTAAGAAAATTAGGTGCTTTACCTATAGCACAAGGTTAACTTAACCTGCTTTACAACTGATTATTATTCGTTAAATTTAGTCTAAATTGCTATCGCTATGGCTTCTGTCCACCCTTGAGCAGAGGAGTCTAGGTAACCTGATACAGTCAACATTAGGCCTAAGCTAAATACACCATGTATGGAACTGAAACAATGCCAAACAAAGTTCATTTATACAGGTAACGTTACACTCAAGATTTCTCAATAGTGCCTAGTGACCAAGCTATAGTTACTGAAACAGGAGGATTATAACCATTTCATAAGACGTTACCTCGATGTGTTTCTTCAAGTTGGACGGGGAGTTTTTGTAAGATAGAATTTCCACATCTTCGGGCAGGAATAACATAAACTGCATGCGCTACGACGAATCTTTAACACCCACGAAAGAGTATATCGTGTTTAAATAAGGCCATGGACTCTCATCACCAGCTGGTGGTTCCCCTGGAGCCGTGTCCGACGTAGTTGCAGTCGTTGTGGTCTCCGTCTCCTCCTCCATGTGGCTGCTGCTGATTGCGAGACTTGCTTTGTGTTTAATGGGAGAAGCAAAACAGATGTATCCTATTGGTGGTGATGAACAAGCCCAGGCAAGCAGGCTACCAACTTTGTTGCAGTCAATCAGTAGCTGGGGTCAAAACACTTTGCGTTTCTCTCTCTCGCTTTTTTGTAACGAGTAACTAAACCACACATTGAAAATGTATCGGAGTAAAAGTACGCAATTAATATAGTGAAGTAAAAGTGAAAGTCATCCAAAATGTTCATACTCGAGGAAAGTATGAAGTACTCCGAAATATACTTAAGTAAAGTAGTGAAGTGTTTTTACTTCGTTACTATACAACACTGGTAATCAATCCCATACTCTTCTGTCAGAATGCTATGTATTGTTTTTATCCTAGTTCAAACTGCAATGATTAAACCAGGCTGGTGAACAAACCTGCACACATTAAGTCTAGAAAACAGCTTTGTCTCTTGATCACGGCTTTCCCCTCACTCAGAGTATGTCATGCTGGGTAACATCCTCTCATTAAAGCTGCAAGTAAGTAACTTTTATTAAAATGTTAAAACATGTTTTCCACATATTTTGTTTAAACTGTCACCAGCCCTGACAGGATAAAATGAGACAGATAATATGTCAAAAATAATCTAGCTCCTTCGGCTCCTCCCAGTGGTCCTACTGCCATCTGCAGAAATACACCAGACGACCAATGGGAGGCAGGAGGAATGTCTCAGTAGTGTCAATTATGCTCATGTATGCGCTGTTCCCACCCTTCCCCCTGCTCTCTTCGGTGCTATTGCTCCTCCCCAAGGTGGTGCCTACGATGACAGCTCAAGCCACTAAGCATGATGAGAGATTAACAGTTTTCCTGTAATGTTAGGTTGTTTCTCTTCCATTATCACAGGTGCAGTAATCCGGCAATCTTGAGCAGCATATACATACTACTTGAACCATCAATCCACTTACCCTTGGAGAGTTGCTATTAGTACCACTGGTACCAATCTCCAGTGGTCAAAGGCAGGGTACATTCTGGGCAGGTCACCAGTCGATTACTGGGCAACATAGAGACACACAGGGCAAACAACCATCCATACTCTGACACCTAAGAACTTTCAGAGGCTAATTAACCCAAGAGTCATGTTTTTGGACAGAGGAATAAGCTAACATACCCCCAAGAGAATCCACGCATGTAAACAGAGAGCATCCAAACTCCATACAGAAAGACCCCATGCCAGAAATTAAACCCAGGATGCTGCAATGCAAAAGTGCAACCAGCCGCACCATCGTGCAGCCCCTCAACGTAAGCTTAAACTTACTGCAAAATTATCTTAAATTATCTTACATTTCAAAAATGTTTTTACAAGCGCTTCATTTGTGATTTTGATTAAAAAGCGATGACTTCTTAAGTTTATCCTGCTTTAAAATAAAAAAAAGACATGTGTCACACTGCAGCAGGCATCAGACACACACTCACACACACGCACAGAAAGAAACATATGAGAAAATAATTCCATTAAATCTGTGACTGTGAAGAGTAATTACTTGACTTGGAGTGAGATGTTTGAATTTTTCACACATGACCAAACAAAAGAAATACAGAGAAACAATAAACAAACTAATTAATGATCACAGTTGTTATTGACTGTTCAATTGAGCAATAATATTAGCTCAATTTGTATTTTGTTCAAGCAGGTTTCATTAAGCAGCCTCAATCAGCTTGTCATAAACGGTCAGCATGTAAAACGTGGGCTGTGCTGATTTGGATTATTTTCTTTTTTTCTGAGCTAGAAAGCAGTTAAAGCACGAACAATTAAAGAGGTGGCAGAGAGTTGGAGAGAACAAAAGTATCATTCAGCTGTTGCAGGATTCTTATCAAGTTATCCAGATGGCTCTGGCATCTACTACTGCAGATC
Source organism: Xiphophorus couchianus (assembly GCF_001444195.1). NCBI lineage: Eukaryota > Metazoa > Chordata > Actinopteri > Cyprinodontiformes > Poeciliidae > Xiphophorus > Xiphophorus couchianus. The sequence continues at coordinate 21,819,374 of NC_040231.1, read as the reverse complement.
TCTGAACATTTGTAGGGAAAACCCAAGGTCCAGATCTCAACTGCAAATCAAACAAAAAGCAAAATGAGTTGTTACATCTCATATTGAACATCATTGACAACTCATAGGTGGCCACAATCATATCTAACAAGGTAATGATGTCTCAGCGAGGAAGTTCAGAGACTGCACTCAGCAATCTAAACTCAGTAACACAGACTGATGCTCCTGTTTGAGCTCCAACTTTCTTGATACACAAAAGGCAGTATGAGGCAAGACTATTCTCATTTTGTTTTCATGATTGTGCAACAGGATACATTCAAAACAAAATCATTTCTCTGTATAGATGGAGAGGTCTCTTGAAGGGAGATTACCTCCTCTCATGAGTCCTTCAAGTGTGCTCACACACCAAGCTGGAAACTTCAGGAGCATGGATGAACTCATGGGGATATAGTCTGGTGCACATTACTTTTGAGCTCTACGTAAAACCCTTTTACTGGGAAGTTAGTTCTGACAGCAAGAGAGATTACTATGAATGGTTGTTCAGTGTACCAACCGAATGAAAAAAAAAAAAAAACATGCCACACACTCTCGTCTCCTCTGTCATCCATTATGTGGCACGGTTGATATCAATAAAAAATGTATGTGTAAGAGTCTAAATTTGTAAACTTAAATCAATAAATGTGCATAGATTTGAGATTTGTATTAGTTTCTCGTTTTACAACCATTATGCATGGATCACTTGGAAGATCCATCAAACGTCACACTGAGCGTTGAAAGACGACAGAGGTGCCCAAATGGGGGTGTGTCCTTCGAAGGGCATGGCCTTCCCAGTCAACGTAGGCTGGGTTGTTTATCATATTCATATTTAGCAAAAACCGGAAGTGAGCGGCTCTGAATTTGGATGGTTTCGCATTCTTGTCACCTAGCAACCATGTTTACTGCTGTAGCTGCTATGTTTTCTGTCTCAGGTGGAGAGATAATCATATCTAGGTTAAGATATCATTATTCAATCTACAAGCTTTCAGAAATTAAATATCATCAATTTGTGGATAATTTCAGTCTGGTGAGCTACTAGAGTATACCAACCATAGTAAATTTTCAAATGTAGAATACAGTGGAACATTTTCCAATATTGATTTGCAAATTATTTTGTGTACTGGCTATAATCACAGCACATATTACTTATGTTTATATATATTTTAAACTACCAGTGCATCAGTAAAAACAAAATAATAAAATAAAACATTTTTTTTATTTTTCATAACGACATGCAACCTTGTATACAATCTCTAGTTTAGTGATTTTTACATTGTGACCCCCGAGGTTGAGCTTGAAGAAGATGAAGCAGAGGCTGAGGGGATGGCTGGTTTGGAGATGGGGTACCAACAGATGTGGTCCAATCAGCAAACCCTGTTAATGGACAATGCCGTGTACAGAATGGTAAATCACTGAAGCATTGCTGCTCAATGTTATGAGGCCCAAATCTTGTTTTGCATTTTATAACTCTCTTTTGATAAAAAATCTCAAGGAAATGTATTCAGTTTAAAGAAAATTTTTCACTTGCTGTGTTTATTAAACCTAAAACCTATTTCTCATACAAACAAAATTGTTTTGGAGAAAAGTTGAACCTTAGAGGGTGCGTATTACTCCCACACTGATGTATGACAGCGAGGTTAGAGTTACAAGAACTCTGCTGACAAGGTTTAATCTATACAGCTTATTAATATTCATCAAAAACACTGTTATGTTTTTTTTAGCTCTGAATATTTTTGCTCTTCACTGATGAAAACATTTGAAATACAAACACAAATGTTACAAAACCATTGCACGTAAAATAAATCAAGAACTGACAGCAGGGGTTAAGAACAAGTCAAGCATTATAGCATTTCTATCTTCAGAATTTGCAAAGATTATACCCTAATGTCTCAATAATAACCACCACAGTTTCAGAATCAATTATCCATACTGATGACAATCGCACCCTTTCCAGTTTCTATCGCATCGCCGAAAAGGATGTGGTGTAAAAAACAGTAGGATCTCTGTGTTGTGTGGCACATAGGATGGGAGATGAGGGAGGGGGTTAATTTAGGCAGTTAAGTTGATTCACTTTTGAAAGATGACTCTATGCCCCTCAAGAGGAAAGCAGCCGGGCTTTATAAGTGATATCTGCGCCATGGTTAATTCAGCGCGATTTTCCAAGCACAAGGTCACTCATTGTCAGTATCAGACAGAGGCCCATTCAGAAGAATGAGATGAGCTCAGAGAGCTTTCTCATTCTGAGGCCGCAGCTCTCGACTCATAATTATCTGGATGGAGCAGGCCGGTGTGACATTGTCAAGGAATACAAAGCTGTAATCTCTGCCTGGTTCTTGTGTAATGAATTAACGCCAGTGGCGGTGAAACACCAATGCATCACAGGGATAGATAGATTTTATTTTACAGAGTTATCAGCAGTTTTATCATGGGAATGGCTCCGGATACATTGACTATTTAGAGTGGTGTGACCTTTTCACCAGTAAGTTCTATGCATCTGGGGAACCAGTCAACCTTTCTTTCAAACCCAAAGAAGAAACGTCAAACTCTGTCATACATGTTAAAAGAAGAGTGCTACGCAGTCAGAATAATAACCAAGTTGGCAGCAGAGGATACACATTTTATTTATTTCAAGCACTAAGCATTAAAGTAAATCAGAGCATTTTTATTTAAGCATGTACCGGCTATAACGTGTCATTAAGACAAAAATAAGCATGATCAATTTTGGTCTTGTTTCTGAACAAAGAAGGTTTTTAAAGCCAGCAGAGCTCAGTTTTAAACCAACACCCTCCATAAGTGCTAACCTCCCCAGTGGCAATGGCAATCAGTCTTTTGAATAATTTGGTCTGAACTGAGAGGTGTCATCATCAGTTAAATGAATTACCTCTTAAAAAGACATTCTTGTTCCCCAAATGATATCTCAAAATAATTGTAATGATCCCCAGGCTTGTCACTGATCCTGACTTTATGAGATGTACTTTGAAATGTAGGATTTGTGTCATGGAGGTTTCATTGTCATTGAAAGTTGGAATAGAGTTTCTAATAAAGCTGATTACAAAACACAGCTTGTACATTTTTAAATTTTTGTCAAATTGCAAAGATAATGATTGCCCTCCCATTCCTCAGGAAACTAGACTTTTCACTTCTGAAAAATGTATTCCCCTAAAAAAATCAATTTTAATTGCATGGTTGATCTGCACTTCAGATATGCTCCTTCAGAAAATCCCCCGAACTAAATGAGAAGCTACAAACTCTAACAAAGACCTTGTACACAAAAACACAATTTAAAACTTTCATGATTTGGTTCACAAAGTACATGACTCAAACTATCTTAAAAACCAAGAGAGCTTTTTGCACAGTGTGCTCTCTTATTAGAGATGAACATTGGTAAGAAATCTGAGCAGGGACATGTGATCATAAAAGCAACAAGAAAGAGCTTCCTCTTTCTTTAGCAGCTGTGGAGTTTCAGAATGGTCTCCAAAACACTTACCGACTTTTACAGAAACCCCATCGAGAGCATTCTGTCTGGCTGTATCACAGATTGGGAAGGGAGATGTAATGCTCTCGACTACAAAGCTCAGAGAGTGGTCAAGTCAGTCCTGCGCATTATCAGGTCTGAGCTCTCAGCCATCCAGGACCCCCACAGGCAGCACTTTTGGGGGAAGACATAAGGGGATATCCTCTCTGATTTTAGCCATTACAGTCACACTTTTTTTTTTTTTTTACCAATCTTGCTATCCTGCAGGCAGTACATCCCCACTTGTAGTTTAAGGTACAATTTTCTATTTTTATTTTCAATGTTCAAGTGAATCTTTCTCTGTGAATTTCAGGTTTTTCTTAATCGTGGTTCGTCACACCTATTTTTCTGATCATGAAAATGAACCCTTTGGAAATCAAAGCTTAAGATGAATATTTTTTTTCTGGTCTCTCAAGGAAATATCCTGGGTTTAAATCCCAACTAAGAGTTTTTATGCTCTACCTGTGTATGCATGGGATCTCTCCAGATCTGGGAATTTTTTCCCTCTGATTGATTGAACTATTCAACTTAATCATATACAAAGAAAAACTTTTTGTGAATTTTATGCTTGACTTTCGTACCAACATTCTTACATGTAAGCAAATTACCTCTTGCAGAGCAGATATGGATTAAAACATGTGATAATATGAAGATTTATATTGAGATTCGGGTGAGTGAAAGCTTTTATCTTTCACAGATTGTGAAGAGGACCTGAATAAATATACTCTGATTTCCAATAATTTTGCTGCTCTCTCAATTTCATTGCTTTGGACACAGACTGAAATGAAGTTGCTGAAAATTTATTAATTGTGCATTTGACTTTTTAAGTGTAAATTTACTGTTCTTGGATGACAATAGATTCGTGGAAAGCTATGGATGAATTATGAATGATCATCAAACAATTTTTTTCTCAAAAATAAAATTGTACCTGATGTTTTCCTATTATAGATGTTAATCCTTTTCAAAAATCAAGGTTCCTTTACTGGTAGCAGCTGAAGCACAATGCCGTGTATAATCATTTTTTTCTCTGTGGGCTTTTCATAAAATGAATAGAACAAAATTGCAACGTGTTTCTTCCACATTTATCTTGATTCTTCTTTTGTTGGTAGCAAATGAAAAATAATCCACTGTTTGCAGTAAATATCTCTTTTTTCTTTGATTAGGTAAACAATGTGGGTTTAATGTAACATTTACTATCTTACCAGAATTTGCAAACACTTCCAGAAATACGGCAGATATTATATTTGTCGAAAGGAGGCAGTTTAATGAAATCTATATAAAAAATAAAATATTCAGATTTTAAATGAAAGGGTTTAATGACTGAAGCACTGTATCCGAGCTATCTTCCCAAAATATCTTACTGTCTTAGAAAGATACATGGAATAAAATTAAATAGATTTAAGACATTTTTGTCATGAAAAGAGTTAGGTTGAATGGTTCAAAATAAAAGGCAGTGATTAGGAAATCCCACAAGACTGATAGACTGTCTCATTTAAAGCTGACATGAGATTTACTGTTCCATCCTCTCTATTTAAGAGTCTCCTATCTTCATGCCGAGATCTAAAGAGCTCTAAATCCTACCCAAAAAACAGTCTTGGAATCTGGAGGGAAATTTCAGTGGATCTCTAAATCATGTGGAATATATAATTCTGCTTTAATCAAAATCATCCTCATGTCACATAATGCAAACATCTGGTCCTTTCTTGCTGGGTTCGACACATCTGGACAGCAGCAGATTGAGCCTTATGTAAAAAGAGGTCTTTGAGAATACCACAGTTTAATTTTAGCTTCTGAGGGCATCTCTCATGGCTGTTTGTTTTACTTTTTTTTTTTTAAATCAGAATGAATTTTTAATAAATTTAACTTGTTGAGGAAAAGCCTTTGCTCTCAAAAGAAAAAAAACACTTGGAGAAAAACAGTTGTTTTCCAATAGGTATGTGGTCACTGTGAGCTGAACAGAACTTTCTATTACTTATAGAGTGTAATATTAATGATGTAATGTCTTTAATTGTTAAAGCAGTTCTCGACTTACAAAGCATTTTAGAAATGTTGTGCTCTGTTACATTTGGCATGAATGTAACAGAGCATTTCAAAAAAGGAAAACCGTACTGAAAATGTTGGTAATGTGGCTCAACTAACCCCTAAAATTGACTGTATAAATAGATTATTTAGGATGCTATCTAAATAAGGATTTGAACAAAATTTCTGTGTGACATTTTTGTATAAATTTTAGTTCTGCAATATTTTTGCCTAAACCGAATCAGTGCTGGCATGGCAGTACGGTGTCTAAACAGCTGAATACTCCAACAACACAGGAAAAAAAGACAAAGAAAAATAGATATGTCACTAGTTTATATATATATATATATATATATATATATATATATATATATATATAATATATATATATATACATGTATATATATATATGTATATATATATATATATATATATATATATATATATCTATATATATATCATGTATATCTATATATGTATATATATCTATATATATCTCTCTATATCTCTCTATCTCTATCTCTCTCTCTCTCTCTCTCCTTCTCCCTGTCTCCTCTATCTGTCTCTCTCTCTCTCTCTCTCTCTCTCTCTCTCTCTCTCTCTCTCTCTCTCTCCCTGTCTCTCTCTCTCTCTCTCTCTCTCTCTCTCTCCTCTCTCTCTCTCTCCCTGTCTCTCTCTCTCTCTCTCTCTCTCTCTCTCTCTCTCTCTCTCTCTCTCTCTCTCTCTCTCTCTCTCCTCTTTCGCGCGTCTGGCCCCTTCCTCCCTCCCGCCCCCCGTTTCTCCGTTCCCCCCCCGGGCTTACTCTGCTTCCGCCTCCCTGCCTCCTCACCTAGGCCCTTGGCCTTGCCTCTCAGTGTCTCTTGGCTCTGCCCTCTTTACTGGAATTTTTCAACAATTTGTCAGTGCGAGGTTTTGCTCTCACGGGTGGATTAGTTACAATTTAACTGTTTTTTAAGATAATAATCTGTGACTCAATAATTCCTTCCTGAGGGAACAAAAGTCACATCCCAAAAATCTTGTAGTTACAATTCTTTTTTTGCAAATATGTTGCTTTAAAATTATGTTTAGGCAAAACCCAAACACAGTTTTCCTATCAGTGGCCTTACATTTGTTTTGCTGGCTTTGTAACTAAAGTAATCTTCTGAGCAGGCATAACTTTAGTCCCTCCTGCAGCTCTCATCTGAAACCACCTTCCTGATGTATAATTCATATGGGAAGATGTTCAAGGGACACATCCCTGGTAATTAAGTTGTGTAAATGACAAGGTCATTAACAGAATTTATATGGTAATGTCGTGCCCCGAAAGGAGACGGGCAGCGGGACCTGTCGTGTAGTGGATGCTGACCTCAGCAGCCTGCCCAACAGGGGCTGATGAGACTTTCAGTGTTGCATTAGTAAGGAAAATGTTAAACAGCAGTATTTACATAGACACTATCTCCTTTTGAGTTCAGAAAGTGACCCCTCATTTACTTGTTTCAACAATCTTTTTACTAGCTATTTTGCCATGTAGGTTTCAATATGAATTATCTACAAGAAGGTTATTATTTACAGTTTCCCCATTTTCATTTGCTCCATTTTAACTTTAAACACATCTCCTTCTGCTGGACACATAAGTGTGTAAGTCGGAGTCAAGCTACAGGTTTAATGGGTTTTCTTTTTTGATCAGAAAGGGACAAGGGCAACCTAAAATTAACTTTCTAAGAGAAAAAGGCAGCCCATTCATTGTATAGCACAGGATGAGTCAGTGCTTCTGGATATTGATGATTACACTCTTAATTCACAGGTCTTGTTCCCCCATTCTTTTCTTTCTCCTTGGCACTGATGGCCTTACGTTGACAAATCTAAAGCAACAGTGGGGTGACAGAAGAGCAGATACTGCAGTTAAGTGGATGTAAGTCAAACTGCCAATGAAGGGTGTTCCTTAATTGCGGCTCTTGTGAGACAAATCAACATAAATGGCCTTGGAAATGTGGCCTTGAAAGCCAAAGTGGCATCATTGAATCACACCTCTAAACACACAATTAACAAATGAAGGCTGTGTAAGACCCAACGTGAAGCAAAAACAGAGCACAGAGAACTGGATGCTACTCACATTCTGTGCTTTAATTCACCCAGCTAATCCCTTCCCAGTAAGCAGGTTTTTTGTACTGTGTCCTATTTTTGTGTCAGTATGTGTGACGCATAAATTTACAAAAGTAACATAAAATTGTTATTAGTCAAGGCTCTTAAATAAGCTACATAAGGTAACAATAGAAATTAGGCCATTACCAATACTACTAGTTAAAGTATTTTTTTAACTTTGAATTGAACCTGGATTACTGTGTGATCACCTGTGCAGCTTTCTGGCTTCCTGAATATCTAAGGGAACATGAGAAAATGAAATTACAACAGTCTATCTACACTTTATATACTTTACGTTTACTATTTTCATTTTGATTTTACTTATTAAAAAGTATGTTTTTATCCATTTGCACCAGATATTTTGGCTATTATTTCAGACTTTTGTCGTATTTGATTTTTTTTTTCCATTTCCATATTTATTTTATGAGTTAGGTTTGTCAAATTGCATCATTCTTTGTGAATGGATGAAAACATATGATGTCCGCAGCTCTACAGTAAAATACATTTTTAAAAGACAGACTCCACATTTGAAATAGCATGTCTTAATGGAACCAGACACTCTAAAATAAGAAAATTCATATTCCTTTTTCCTTAAAGCTGCTTTATTACGCTGTATGGCCCATAATAGTACTGAACTATCTTTGAATTCATTCCTTCACGAGAGACTGACAGGTTTGACTTACGATTCCAGAGATACTGGAAATGGTCCCCCAATTCAACTAAAGAAACTTAAACTTTATTAATAAACTAATTAATATTAAATTATTAATCATAATTATTCCTTATTATATAGACAAAGCAGTGATGTAAATTCTGATTCCCAACAGATGACTAGTTTCATGTTCATATGCAGACGTGCAAGAAAGAAACATCTTCACTACTTTTTCCCCCAATATCGTGGGTTCTGAAGGAGGCCATGCACAGCAGAAATCCAGGACCAGCTACTTATTTTTGGTGACATAAAGCTGCAGTTTGACCTTCCACATCTCACAGAGGTCTTCACTAAACTCTGCTGTTCACCCTTGCCTGATATATCCCTCAACGACGGGGTTGTGGCAGAATTCCTGCACGGGACATACGTACGTTTGAGTTGTTCTACAAGTCAGTGGTGAGGAGGGTGAGAGCACAGTTCCTTTCGGCTTCTCTGTGTTGCTGGTCACTGCCGTTGCACTCTTGGGAGATAAAATTCAACACCCACACTTTTTGAACAATGCCTTACTGCCACTGCCCAGAGTCTCTGGATCCACTGTTTCTGCCCTGAGGCTACCTGCTTCCTCTCCCCAACCACCTCCTGTCTGTCTTTGTAACACAGAGGCATTTAGAGTAAAAGCCATATCTAATATAAATGATATTACCCTCCCTGACTGTTTTAAAAGCCCCTATTCCGGAGGACCCACATTCCTTAAACTTTTGAAAAGCTTGCTAGGCCACTGCCACTGGTCACAATCATGAATTTATGTACAGTATATATTTCCAGTTTCTTTAACTACACAACTGTTTTTCTGTTCTATTTTCTCTGTAATTGCTTGATTTAGGTTTCTCTCTCTTTAATGGTTTTATTTTTATTTATTTGTTTAACCCCAGTGCCAAATGTATTAGTCTTTATGAAAAGTGAAGAAACTATTGATTGATTGATTGATTGATTGAGTTTAGGAGATTAAGTTACATTATGTAAAAACAAATAAAATCAAACCCTGTAAAAGGAAGCTTTTGTTTTTCTAATCTCATTTATAGCACACATCTTATTTCCAGAAGGAATGCACTGAGATGCAGTTCAGACTTTTCAGAAGATATTAGATTTCACTGACTCTTAAGTACATAAAAAAGACATACGGTTCTGTAGAACGGTATTTGTTCATACCTCTTTAATCATCTTTTTCCAGAAAGATCTAATTACTAGTATTACTGTTGTCAGATCTGACTCTATAAAGCCTCTGTAATCCCACCTTCTGAAAATCTACCACAGAATGTGAGGTGGATAAACAGCAGTAAAAAAAAGCAACTACGTAGGACGAGAAAGGAAAAGAACCTAAGCTGCATTTCCACCATCATTACTAAACGCCTACCCTAAATCCTTTTCACCCATTACCCATTCTCATCTCGTACTCTCCTTTGGAAAGTCTGTAAACAAGCAAACTGTCCAAAAGTTTGCTCTCTACACTCCGAAGCTTAAACTTGCTATCTGAGTGAAAGACATGGAATTATCAAATGCAGTTTTTGATAATTTGATAATACTGCGTATTTGAAATACACACTATTTTTAACACAGCTTAGCCAACTGTGCTATTGCACAGCTGTTGCAGTTCTCATGGGTTATGCGGTGAATCAGAAGAGCCGACTCTCATCTTTTTCTTTTCGCTGTTCAGTTCTCACTCACTGGCTCCACGCTGCTCACAGCAGAACTTTGTTTTGATTGGCAGCATGGCGGCTTGTCTCTTTCTGAGAGATTGTTCTCAAAAACAGGGCAAATACTAACTAGGAGGTGAGACCGCCTCAGCCCATCAAAGCTGAAGCTTTCGATTGTTTTGAATGCCAGCCCACACTGAAGATGCAGTGTGGTTAGTGATTTTGATTCTGTTTCTGTTAAGGTTCTGTTCAGTCAATTTGAACAGGGTGGGTTTTTTATTTGTTTTTTTGTTAAAAATATCTTAATATATCTTTGATCAAAAATATTAATCAAAAGAATAAAATTAGTCAAATATAAGGCTTGTCATCAAAAACACTAAATGCTAAAGGATTTATTAACCTACAAAAATAATCATATTTGCCAAGTATGAATGTTACGCTAATTTATGAGACTAGATAGCTATAATAAACTAAGAACCTTCGTGCTGAAAAAAGTCGAACTTCCCATCACTGGGTAGTGAAATTAATAACTGAATGACATGAATATTTTTTATTTGAATCAATGTCAGTATGCTTGGTTTTCATTGATAGTGCAGGTATAATTGTTTCAACAAAGATTACGATTAAAATATTTCTCATTGCCAAAACACTAGCTGAAGTGGTTAGCTGTATTTAGGCTCACTTTTTGTCATCTGTTTCAGTCCTAAGTGACTTTAACATTTCCTGTCATTAAACCAAAATGATTCGTCTATGAATACATGTTGTATCTTAAAGTTGTACTATCTAACTATTTGTTGAAACTATTACTATGTTGTTACAGCATGGTATGAGACAGATAATCTGTGTACTAGACACAAGCAATCAGAGCCATGGAAAGGATCTGGCACTGTCAATTAAGCTTGTGTACACGCTGCTCATAGCCTTCTCCTCCTTAAATCCCCTTCTGGTCTCTGCCTACAGCTTCTCCCTGTTAGCAGACCAGCTAGTTAGCATGATTACCAAAGACGGTGGCCATACTAACAGTTTTCCTGTAATGGCAAGTTGTTTTTTCCGCCGTTAGCACACGTTGATTGAAAACGCTAAGATTTTCCCCCTGGCTCTGATTGGGGCCAGAGGGCCGCAATTTCTGACTGGGAGCTTTGCATTTCTACAAACTGCATTTTCACAATCAAAAGTATCTCAAAAATTCTAGTTACCCTGTAATCAGCACAGGTTCAAAGTGACCTAGTCATTATAAGATGGGCTTTAACTGCACACTAAAACACTGAAGCAATTTTTGCATCAGTAAGCCAGAAATCAATACAATGTTTTCAGCCAGAGCCAGCACGGATGGCTAGCTATTAATTTGTATGAGTAAAAGGCTTTTCAGTGTCACTGCCACATCAATTATGACATGGATATTTCTGACTATTACCAGCCAATAGTTGTGTGTTGCATCAAATTAATGTGTTGAAAGTGCATTTTTATACCGTGACAGTTTTAGACTCGTCCTTGTTGTATGAAGCAATCATGACTGACCGGATTCAATCCGGTAATTAGACTTTTTCGCATCCAAATTCATTTTGTATTGCATTCAGTCCAAATGTTTTTTCAAAAAGTTTTTTGAATTAAATTTTTTCACTTTCATGTTTCGCATGAATGTCTTCCAAACTATTTTTAGTAGCATGTGTTATTGAAGAGAAAAATATGTAAACAACCTAATTCATCTGACAACAACTTGGTTTTCTCAAATAAACAGACTGATCTGTAATAATTAGGGTTAAACAGGCATTTTTAAGGACTCACTTGTGACAAAGAAATGTCTTACTACATAATGACCTCTGAAATGAAAACTTAACCAACACTGAGACCAAATTTCATCTGCAGGGTTGGCACATTTGCATACAGCAAACCATCTCCCAGCTCTGCAACTAAATGGTCAAACCTGTATTAGCCTTCCTGACACACAAATCCTATTTCACAGAAGAAAAGCTGATGAGGGAATTAGCCACAGGTCTGCAGAGCAGGGCTACACAGGGCCCAAACTGCATAACACAGATGATAATTAGAGTATCCTTTCACACTTTTTAATTTGCTCCTTTGTCCTGTGCAAAGTGTTCTGTGATGAGATCTGGGGCTAGTTATGAGGTCATTCTGGTGAACATTTGTACTCACCAAAAGCTGGCAAAAAAAATCATACACTGAGACTTGGTGACATCAGAGCCAAAGAGCATGAAAGGATCTTTGAAGACAAATAAGGAAAATTAAATGAGTTACAACATTTAGTTTCCCTCAGGGATTATTAAAATATTTCTGATTTAAATTGGATGATCTAAACTTTTTTGAAAAATGTGCACAAAATTCTGGGCTACTTATCTCATATCTGGCAAGTGACTATGGTGTGTGATTGTATTAATAGGGTTTTTCAAACAAATAAAAAAAACTGAGGTCTATATGTGTCTAAATGATAAGAAATCCAAACATTTTCCAATTGGCAACTGCATTGTTGAAATTGTGGTCACATTCTAAAAAGTTACACCACTGGGCTAGAAACACACTGTCATGCCCCTCCATTTTTATTTCCAAACATCATTATTTACACAGCCATGTAAGGCCTCTGTCAGAAAAATGGAGGCGTATGTCAAGTGAAGTGTTTGAACAAAGAGTCAGCTCTATTGTTTTATTTATGAGGCCAGTTTTGTGTTGCGCATCAGGAAATATAACAGGAACAACACTGTTAAAGCTTCAGCATCTAAAATGATGGGAGTTTTCTGCATCACTGTTGCATCATATTACCCAGTATTTGGTTGTTTGCTGCTGCACCTTTAACAATTTACAAGTCATGAAGAACAAAGAGTTTCAACACAAACAAATTGTACATGTACTGTACGTGCTGGATGTATTTGTCTGTTTTACTAAATAGGCCAGGAAGATGGAATAATAACACTGTTTTATTGTCATTGGGATCACATGCAAAATGATTGTAGGAGACAAGCCAAGATATTCTTTTATAGCTAATTTAGGATTTTTTGAAGAGAAGATGCATAGTATGGTAATCTAAAACATGTTTTCTTTATTTTTGTCTTTCAGCAGAGTCTTTTATTACTCACAGCCATGCCTGCAGGCCCGAAGCCATGGAACTGTCAATTTAAGGGAACAGATAAGATGATTTTCCTGTCACAGTTAATGAAACAAAAATATTTAAACAAGATTATAAATCTAGACAACATCTGATTTTGATTGATTAATCAAACAAAGACAAAACACTTATAAAGAGATCAACAAAGCCTGCTACATTTAAAACTGACAGCACAACTCTGCATGAGACATTCAGTCCCCTAGTGGACATGTGGAGTCACTTTCTCCTCCTTTTTAAGACATGTCAACTTTGGACATGCTCAGCACGGTACAAATGCATAATCTATTACTCCCCAGGCAAACTTACATCTATGTGTTGCCGATCTGGGAAAACTGACATTTCACTTTGCAGTAGAATTTGTCATGTCTTCTGTACTTGATGTGTATTTATGGCAAATTCTGAGCTTCAGATAAATCAGCTGTGAAGAGAGTAAGAGGTTGCGAAAGGCTGACATTGCATGTGATCAGACAAAAGATGCATGGACTTTTGAGTTTCACCCAAATTTCAGCAAAGAGCTGACGCTTATGTTCACACCAAACAACAAAGCTTAAAATGTCAAAATTCACAGGAAGCAAAACATTTTAGTTTTATTTTAGTTTCTGAAGAAGTATGTTTTCAAACATCTGAAAGACTTCTGGTTTTATTTCATGTGAAGAAAGATATTTTCTTCACAACTAATTCATGCTTCAAAAACCAGAACAGAAAACTTGTGGTGAAGATTTTAGCAGCACAGCTGGATAGCTGTTATAAGCTGCATTCCACCAAGGAGACTGTCAGCTCTAATCTAGCCAGCATTCACCAAACTACTTATCAAAGCATCTCGGTTCTTGGCGTGATTTATTTTTTCTGCTATCATTTGCTCATCAAATGTGATTTTGCAGCACTATTTTGCACCTCAAAAATTATTAAATACTGGTGGAAATGTTGGAAACTGCTAATAGATTCATGATTTGTGGAATCATGAATAAAAAGCAGTTAAGAGGAGTACACCATTTCCTTGGTTTTCATAAAAAAATGTTGCTGGAACAATGGCAATATTCTCCTGCTGTCTCCTTGGCATATGATGACTAACATTTTGAAATATTTCAGCTTTACATATTAGAATAAGAAATATTTTTCCAACATAAATTTCTGATATTTTTAGCTTCACAAACGTAAGCATGCTGTCAAACTTTCATATTGATGGTCATTTGACATACAAAAGCAGTAGACTTTTTATCACCTTTATTCAAAAGGTCAGGAAATTCACATCTACCCAGAAAGGAGGATAAATCTCAAAAAAGACACAAAACTATTTATTTCAAAGCAAGATTCAAAAAGTTATTTTTTCTAGGGTTGTAAATATATCATGAATGATCCAGTTGCAGCTCTTAGCTCAAAACATTGTCAGTACATCTCAAAATAGCCCTGCATGGAAGATAGACTGAGCATTCTCCGAAGCTACAAACCTTTCGTAGAAAAATGAACAAAAATCTTTCAAACAACAGAAAGGCTGTATTTGAAACAGCATGTTTATCCACAGTGTGATAATTGTCTGAGTGGTGGAACTGAGCACTAACGACGAATAGAAAATGTTCAAATCAATTTGTTGCTTTTCAAAACATTACTTTTGAAAATGAGTCATTCCATATTATTTGCAAAGATTTTGCAAACCCATTTTACTCTGACCACCATCTGTAGCCTTGACATAGTGATAATTGTAGCCATTCTTTTATTAAACAAAATGTATGAGTATTTTTAAACAAAAAAAAAATAATGTATTAATATTTTTAATAGACTAGGTTTGAGATGATTTGAATACAGTATGTGTTAGATGAATGTCAAGGTTAATTCAGCAATTAATTCATAGTTTTAAACATGTCAAACAAATAAATAGCTTAAGATAAAATGTGTGATTCAAGCCAACTGAGATGTATTTGATTTGGGACGGTGACCACCTGGTAGATACATTACAGAGAAATAGAAATGATACTACTGCTCGGTTCGGCTCATTTGGAGCTTGAAACCTAACAAAGTCACAAAAACATGTTTGGAAATCAAAGATAACACAATTCAATTTAATTAATTTCATAGTCATTGATCTGCTACTAAGTTGCTGTGTAGGTTAGCCAACCTGCCCTGTTTGTAATAGTTGGACATATTGGAGATACAGAAAAGTTTACACCAGTAGCTACTTTGTTGTGGCCATTTCCAGACCTATGAAGGTCAGCAAAGTTAAATGTCTTTCTTATAATCTGTTGCTTGCTAAATGTGTCACAACAGGTTTATACCCCAAGGAAACATCAGTTCATGTCTAATTATGAGATGGCATTAAGTGTAGAACAATTGAATTGGGAAAAGAAGTAATTGTTTTAAATGTGTTTTAATTGAAGGTGGCCTCAAATAAAATATTAACTATAAAATGTTTGTGTCATTCTTGTTTTGTAGGAAGGGGCATTGGAGTCAGAATGACCAACACAAATCCTAATTGTAAAAGGAGGCTATCTATTCTCCTAAAGTTATATTTGTAAAATTTCCTTTCTCAGCTAAACGTAAGCTATGAGCCACATTAGTTCCACATTTGCCAAACAAACCTTCCAGCTTGTGTACCAAAATGAATTCAGAACAAAGAAAGCTTCCTCAGCTCAGTCTTTTATACACATCATCCTCTTCTCCAGAGTAACACTGTAGGAGGGGAATTGTAATCAGTGGGGTACAAAATTAAAGCAGTGGATTAAAGCCAAATTACTTTCTTAAACAAAATAGGTAACTATATCAGCAGCAGGTGGTCTTCTTCACACACTTTAGACACACAACACATACACAGTGACAAACAATTACATGATAACCCTGCAAGTAATCAAGATTTGAGTCTCCAAAAACAAAGAATACAGATAAACACTGTCCTGGTGTGAATAATTACACAACAATATCGAGTATGCATATTGAATATGATCAGTTATCTGTTTAATAGTCATAAATAATTTATTAAAGGAAATCATAAAAATGCCAGAAACAAACTAATCTCAATCATAAAAGAGCAAAGATGATAAATGCAACTATGAAGTTTAAATATGTAATACTTTCATTATCATCATCAGGCACAGTTTTGATTAAATATTTTATATTCATGCTAGTCAAGAGCTTCAATGGACGTTATTTTCATGCACAAATAAATCATAACAGATGTGAAGTTTTTTGTTTTGTTATTGTTGGTTTTTTTCCAGTATAGTTTCACTGATGTTGACTGCAGCTAAAAGGAAGTGCTTGCTTCTGCACCCAACTGTGACCTGATGTGGCCTGGTCGTTGCCTTCTTGTGCAATTCCGCTCAATTAAGCTCTCGCTTTGCAGACAGTCTGGGCTTTCTCCCATTTACTTGAATTCGTCCAGTAGAACATCTATCGAGTCCATCAGCTAACAGAAGGAGAAGTTGTGAAAGATCATGTTGATTTTCAGTGCTATTTTAGAACTGCAGTCTGCTTGTTCTTTTAGACAGTGGAGGAAGTGAACAAAGCCATTCAGTCCATTTTGGTCACGCTTCCAAATATTGAATTAACATTAACACCCATCTAGTTAGACTCTGCACTTCTCTCTTTGCAATGGAGGATGGTTGCTTATAGTGCAGGCAATCTTTAATAGCTTCAGAGCGCCGATCTGATGAAATTACATATATCATGGCCAAAATTTAGTAACTGGCCAAAATTTATATCTCAACACAGTCCATGACTCCAGGAAGCAATCACCAAGAGCCAAGACCCTCTGAACAAAAAAAAAGCCTAAAACTAGTGGCTGGGTTTAACCCGACTCAACCTGATGCAGCAACCCTAAATTTCTCTATTAGCTGTTGCACAAGATGGTCAGGCGATTCTGCCACAACCTTTTTCTTTTTAACCATCCTGGTTCTCATCCAATCACATCGCTTATTTCTCTTTGTGTGTTCCTGACCCGCCAGTGTAACCTGATCCAAGCAGCCACCACCATCCAATTGACTTATGTAATAAATCTTTTGAAACTTCTTCCTTGTCCTGGCTGAGTGCTGGGTTCTGGCTCTTAGGTTTCTCAGAATTACATGAAACATTCCTACAAATGACTAAACCACTTTATCCCCAGATTTTAAAAACATAGCAAAATTTTGGATGGGGGCAAAATGGTTTAAAAATAAAAATAAGCCTGATTTGTTCTTTGGTCAGTCATATGCTGTTATGTGAGATGTTATGAATGCGCTCATTCATCATCTACTTCATCAACAGACAGTGGCTGTCACACGTTCACATTTCAGCAGCTTCATGCAGAACGGCTCCACTTGCACATTTGCTCAGCCAGTCAAAAAAGCCTGATCTTCTCTGGCTTCAAACCAGTGTTCTTTTTGAGGGAAAAGAATATACTTTTGTATTATTTCCTACAAATGACTGTCAGCTTTGGTAAACCTTCTCTCCCATGAGCTGACCTCTGCCCCATGTACCCTCCTTTTGAACATGCCGAGCTCTAGTCGAGCGTGACATCCACAGCCAGACACATTTTGATGCTACGTTCATCAGGCCTATTCCCAATGCGCAAAAGTTGCATTGCTGCTTGGTGGGGAACAACAGCTCTTTTATTGAAATATTAGGACTATGTTTTTTTGTTGTTGTTGTTGTTGTTTTTAAATTTAAAAAAATCCCAGAGCAAATTTGGTTAAGTTCACTCAAATATGCAGCATTTTTTTTTATGTTATCAGAACAAAGGAATGCCATTTCACTGAAATTATGCTTGGCCATAGTTTTCTTTGAAAAATGAAAATCCCAGTTTTTTGAGACCACAGGCTGAGACCACATTCAATTTTTTCCTGTACCCAGTGCTCCATGGACATGGCTACAAATATTTTCAGCTCATTCATTGTCAGATCCCATGAGCTGTCACTGTGCTGTCAATATACTTCAGCCAAAGTGCGATCCCTGATGGGCTGTAGTGTGCTGTTGTCAAACACGAGACGAGACGAGGGAATCTTTACTGTTGTACTTTGCATGGGCTATTGGGCCTGCATCTTTGGGCAGGACATTTTAACTCTTCCATCTTCCTGAATTTTCAGCTATAATAATAAAAATATCACTGGTTATTTTTAAGTCCAATCTGCGAAGTGAACTGTCCTTAGGTAGAGCTCACCAGTACCAGTTATAACAGAACTGGATCAGTCTATGATTAATTCCTCTTTTTCCCAGTAAGGCTCTGACTCACTCTGGCAAAGATAAAGTATTTTCATCCACTCAGTGATGGTCATTGTCAAGAACCCAGAAACTTTCTGAGCATCCTTTTAAAAAGCTGAAACTTCTGATAGGCTATGACATCTGTCATTATCTATCTCACACTTTAAATGCAGAGTTCTCAATCTTTTCAACTCCGTCATCAGTAATTGTTCAAGTAACTCAATTATCTTGAAAAATATCAGCGTTTATTTGTTGACAATATATAAAAGCTACAGGAGAAAAAGCAATTTTCAATTAAGAGGAAAAGTAAATATAATCTCAGCAAGAGGTTGATAATAAATCAAAATAGAACGGTAAAAGATTCTGTGTGATCAGTAGGACTTCACATAGAAAAAAGTAGATAAGAAGTGATTACAGAGCAGTTGCATCATTTTTCTGAGTTGTGCATTGTGTATGTGCACCCCGAGTGGGAAAACACTCAGCATGGTTCCCACCATTAGTTGATGGAGCCATTGTATAAATAATTCATTATAAATGGATATATGTTGGTCTAGACAGAGATTATTGCAACCAACCAAAGAAAATTTGGGCTTTGAATTTTGAAATCTGGACAGAAACCAGGTTAAAATTAAACTCTGGTGGTAATAAATTTAATCAGTTGCATAAGATTTTATTTAGAAGTACCAGAGTTAAGGGGGCTAAATAGAAATGCATGCCACACTTTTCAAATCATCATTGATCAAAATAGCACAAGAATAATTTTTAGATAGGTTAAAGACTGGTTACTTCCTAAAAAAAATCAATTTTATGATGATTTTTTATAGGAAGCATTAAACCTTGAACCATTCACAGAGTTGTAGTGTAACTTAGTGGATGGTTAGATGTACAAACACAATAACTATAAATTGGCACGGTTTATCTAACCTACTGTTTTCCAAATCATCACAAAAAAAGCTCTTTTTACCCCAAAACTGAATAACAAACTACTCACTCAAATTCGCATTTCTGCTCCTGGATTTCAGTTTTCTGTGACAGTGATTTATTTCTTTCCTTTCCTTTAGACATGAAGATTTAGTTTGACAAAGTCTCTTTATACATCACTTCATTTATTGCACAGCAATTCCTCCACAACTGAGTTGATCTGTTTTTAAGTTGCTCATGCACTGCATTATTTGTGTCAGGGGTCTTGTTGCCATTCAGTGGGTACGCTGACTGTTAATCTATTGTAAAATGTATGTGATAAAATTTGCATGATTTTAAGATTGTTTTCCAACCTGTTGGTTAAGGCAATATATATATATATATATATATATATATATATATATATATATATGTGGGTTTTTGTTTGTTTTTTTCAGAGGTAACATTTAAAGGTAAATGCTAAGACTTTTATGACAGGTTTTATTTTAAAAATCTCTTGAATTTAGCTCCATCAGGTAAATATGCTCATACCACTAAAGTACTAAAGCAGCAGACCTTTTCTGTATTCTCCCCGGACCTTTTTCACCTGTGTAGCTCTCATCAGCCACATTAAATAAACAAGATTAAATATAAACAGCATCACTTTGTTTTTTTGTTTTATTTTTATCAACATATAATATAGTGTTTATGCATCCCTATACCTGAGTGAGGTAAAGAACATTTGCTAGTGCCCCCTGGGATCTCCTTTTATTTCTCTCTCTGAGAATTTCTTCATGTGGGTATAATGTCACCATGAATGTGTTGGGCTTACAGAGAGAATTGTTCACATTGTATCATTCAATGTTCATATAAAATGCTAAATTGCCTGTGAGACACTTGACGTCTACTGAAAAAATATTGCAGGAAGAGTATTTCGACACAAAAATTGCCTTCATATCCAGAAATCTTGAGAATTGAAATATGTTTATATAAATTAGGAGTGAAAATTACTTGCAGTTAAACAGAAAATTGAAATATGTACAAGAGTAAAATTCAATTAATTTGGCCAATTTAGACTGCTTTCTCAATAGAAAAAAAACTAAAACGGGCAGATTTCCAATTCTTGGCAATATTTCTAAGACACACTGGCTTCACCACACATCACACAATCTTCCCTCATTTGTGAAGAGATAGAGGATCCTGCAGAGATGTGAAAAATAAGCCCAGACTTCCCAATGAGTATTCCACTCACAGCTCCCTGACCTTGAGGTGAGCTTATCCCTGGCCAGTGTGCAGAGCTGAATGAATTATAATATCCACCTATAGGTCCAGCCCCAGCCTTTGCCCTGACCACTCAACACCAGGCCTTGAACAGCTTCTCTCAGACTCTGCCCGAAACTATCAGGAGCTTTTTTTTTGCCACAGTATCAATGTCCGGTGAGGGATGAAGTCCTGACCAGTCAAGACATTTGGTTACAGAATACAAAACAAGGTCTATGAAGGAACTTTTGGTTGTAATTCTAAGCATTTATTTTGCAGAGATTACTTTTTTAATTCATCATGAAGAGATAAATGGTTTAGACTTTATTTTAATTACTATGTTGTACAGGACTGCTGTGTTCACAAATTCAAGCCTCTAAGATTCAATTGTGGAGGTGAAATATTACGCAATATGTTAAATACGATTATATCTGCCATTTTCATTACATTAAGATGCATAACAAGGACATTTCATATGCTCATTAACCCTTCAGTGTTATAATAGATTGCTGCAAAGTCTTAATATTTATGTCTCTGCGAAGGAGTCATGCATCTTCAGGAGCTTTGCTTGGGGACATGACAGTTACTATTATCAAAACAGTTGCTATTCTGGGTTATCCAATATTGGCTCATAGTATGTGTGGCTGTCTAGCATTTTTAGAAAATAACATGAAATTCTATTGGCATATTTTATATTTGTTACACAATCACCTAAAGAATAAGTGTCAAGTTATTCCATACAATCTTATTTAAAGTGTGTAACATTTTATTTAAAACAAAACTGCATCACTCTGATGATGTGCAGAGAATCTGACAAAGGCCTGTTGGTTTTATTTGAAGTTATTAGCTAGATGCAGTAGATAAGATCACAGGTGTTAGGGCAATCAAAAGTCAAATTTTAAGCTTGATAGGACATCCAGAGATAATAGTAATTAATGAAAGGTTAAAGTTACCAACAGACTGGAACCAGGAGCCTGATACAACAATACCTAAAAACATAAAAAATGTTCGTCAGAGACACAGCCTGGGATAAGAAACGGTTTCTGTGGCTGCTCATTTATGCAAATAGCAACATGCCTGTGACTTCTCAGAGGAAAAGTATAAGCAGCTTGTGTCCAGGATATGTTGGGTCTGCAAAGACATTAGTAACTCTTTTCCTGATCCTAGAGTCCTGGACGGAGGCCTTGATGATTGTTCATTACAGATTAGACCTATTCTGCTTTGTGGATGGGTCAAAGTGGTAGACGAAGTTAGGACAGATCTCGGTGAGAGGATCACGCCAGGTCACCAGGAAGAGTCCTTCCTAGGAACCAAAAGGAATCATAGTAGGATTTAAGAAATTTCACAGACCGCTTCACTGAGGTGCAGTCATTTGTGTACAGAGAGAAGAAAAGGAGTGGGGTGGGAACACATCCTGAGGGGGCGCCTGTGCTGAGTTTTTTGTGCTGGAGAAAATACTCCCACCCTCCTCACCTGATGACAATAGTAATTTGTTCTGAGTCAAATGTGACTCTACTCATCACATAATGAATTGACAGCCTAACCAATAAGCTACTTCACTACTTATGTGAGATATTGATACATTTATAATTCTAACTTAATCAAGTAGATTTGTTATGCTAATTTCTGTAAAAAATTAAGTTGAGTCTAAAAAACAATTGCTTACACTTTTTTATTTTCCTATAGTCCCTTTTTATTACCAAATGAAAAGCAAATATGTCTTTTTGACTATGTGACAAATACCATTTGCATTTAAACTATGGTTTAAAACTTTAAAATGTCAAAACTTCTCCCCCACAAAGAACCAGTTTGGAGGTGTGTGCCTCTTCCAGTCAGGGCTCCACCAAATGACAATGTTTTTGTACAAACATTCCTTGGCCATGAAATGTTATTTACTGGTGCCGAGATTGTGGATTATTCATTGCAGTTCCTCAGTGAGATCTTTGTGAGAGCCTTAATAACTTTAGTAAGCACTGGCACTGATGTGAATGTAAATATATAGTAACTATGGTATAATGCGCAAGTCTAACCAGGATCTAACATCCTGGTTAGACTTGCATTGAAACTATCAAGCACTTCCACAATGAACGAAGGACACAGGCGTGCTGCCACTATGCTAATAGTGGCAGCCTCATCAAGGTGCAAGCACAAGAGATTTATGCATATGATCTCTCATGCCCGATGATGGAGTGGAGTGTATTCTGGATGCACCACTGATAGTCCCTGTCAAGAACACCTGTGATCTGTTTGATTTTTAATGTTATGGTGCAATCCTAATGAAAGTGGGAAGAGGGCTTTCTATTGCACACACACAGACAACATTTCTACTCCAAAGTCAGTTTGCTTACACAACTACCCTTACACTGCAACACAAATTTTCACACAGTTTTAGAGACACATTTTCCCTTTCATGTTCACAAAACAGTCCACAGTTTGCTCCAGCAATAAGCACACTCACGGATAAATTAAAGAATTTTTATCTAAGTGTTCTCCCTCATTTAGCGCAGTGTGGCCTTTTGGTTTTAATAGTTGAAGTTTAACAAGAATAAAAAACTTTTTGTCAAGTCTTTTTTCTTTCACTATTTTTAATCTGCATTATGTGGCTGTTCTCGTTAAAGTGTTCGGAAAATAAATGTGTTTCCTGTGAAACAGAGAGAGAAGACAGGGAATGAGTAAAAAGTTTGATTAAAAAAAAGAAAGGGGAAGAGATAAATTGTGATGGGTGCCATGCTTTGAAGTATGCCACAGTGAGCAATCATGGCCATTTTGGTGTTATTATGCAATCTCTCTCTCCTCCTCCTCTTTACCTCCATCTGTCTCTGTCCCCCCTCTCTGTCCATCTGTCTTGCCTGCTCGTCTTCCCGTCTGTTCCCATGTAACCCTCCTTGTATCCCAGCACACACACTTACAGCCCGGCCTTATCTTCATTCCCAGACAAGGCTCCCCGTTTGGGCTGTCATTATAACCACTTTGAATCGCCTTGCTTCATGGTGAACGTAAAGAGACATGCTGTGCCCAATCACACAACTCTTTCTTCCATTCCCATAGATGCATGTCGTATTCCACTCTGAGAAAGGTAATATGTATTGAAGGATTCAACTTTAAAATCCTGGAGTGGCTGAACACAGTTTAAAATGTCTTTCCTTGTGATAAATGCTCCCAGACATGGCTGGCGTTCAACTTATGCAGCCCACAGCAAGAGGCTTTCTTGTCCAAGTTAAAAGGCTTTGCCTGCTAAAATGACAAATCTCTTTTGCACAAATGCGTCTGGAACTTTAAGCTTTTTAAGGTAGCATGTAGTCATTAACATTACAAATCATAGCCATGATTAAAATCACGCTGGCACTTTTACAAAAGAGGATGAGAGAAAGAAAGAGAGACAGAAAGAGAGAGAGAGAGAGCATTTTGGACATTAGTCATACAATGTGAAATGTGCAAACACTAATCCACTTCACAGTCACAATAAACAAAGGAGTGTTGATTAATCAACATGAATCTCAGAATGAGTACCAGGGGTTTCATTCAGAAAGTTTTAAGATTCCTTTTAGGAAAGCATTTGATTTTAGTTAGAGTCTGAACAAGGGAAACAGTATGAAAGTAATTAAAGACCAACTAAGGGCTTTAACTTTCACAGAGATTTTTTTTCATTGATAGAATTGTCTACTGTATCATGCTATGGTGAGTGTCTCATTTTACCAATTTTCAATATGTTATTCCACAACTCTGATTGGATTACACACGATTAGACTAAATAGACTTTCTATATCTGTTTATGAGATGGATCTGTTTGTCTAATAGAGGTCAAAATGTATCACTATCTGAGCTCTCTGACCATGCCAGCAATATCATTCAGGGCATTTTTTTCTTACTGTCATCCTCATTAGGAACACAGTACAAAATCACATCCATCTCAGTTTTATATAGAGTTGTCTGTTGCTCTATCTGAATTACAGGACTTAAGAATCAATTAGGATTCTTATTTTTTTTTTAAAAATCACACTGAGCATCACAAAGATTTATGTGCTTATTCCAATATATTCTGCTTGTATTTATTTTTGGGATGTTCTAGTTTGCCTGGAACAAGATGTAGAAATAAATTCATTTCAGTCGGGTTACAATAAATTAATTTATGTTCATAGTTGACCTATCCTGTTGCTTACATAATGTGTATTTTCTAATGTCTGATTTCCAAAAATGTCTTCTCTTACTCACATGTATTGCTTTTATTGGCAGAAAGTACAATGAGTGAAATTTTGTCTGAAAAAAAAAAAACGCTCCGTTTTGCCTACATTTGTAATAACAGTAACTTTTAAACTATCAAAATGTTCATTTTTAATAAGATCTTGGCTTTTAAAGGGGAGCATTATGTAAAATCGACTTTTTTGAGCTTCATGTCATGTCATTCCCTCATTAAAAACATACCTGGAGTGTTGCTTTCATTCTTTCATACATGTTTGGGAAATCCTTGAATCCACCGTAGCAGCCATTTGGGGGTGCCTAAACGCCTACTAATTCAAAGCAGAGCCTTTTTTCATAAAGCTCCTCCTTGGAGCTGCGGTCTCCAGCCGAGTTTCTGCCCCACAGCTGTTTCAGACAAGTTGAAGCAGCAATTAGCAAACACCTGGTAGAGCTGCAAGTCTGCTGAGCTCATCGTGGAAACTGCCTCTGAGTCAAACGCTCCTAGGAATGGTTGTAAATGGCATAAAGGAGAAGCTTTGTTATGGCGCCATGCTGAAAGCGGAGTGTCACAAAGAGAGACAGAGGCCAATTTCAAGGCATCAAATTGCAAAGTCAAATTTCTTTTAAGTTATTTTTGATGTATACAACATTTTTATAACAACTGACGATAATTTAGTTCCTTGTTTGGGCTGTAAAATGGCAATATATGCTGGGAATATAAACAACACTGCCTCTTTAAGGTATTAACAGTGTTGTTGCATATTATACAATTACCTCCCGCCCATTCAAGTTTTCATTCTTAAAAGTGTAAAATTTGAATTATATTCACTTTAAAACTGAAGGTATATGTGAGCTATTCAATATTTTTGGCACATCTGTAAAAAGGGTCAATGATGAATATTATCCTTTTCAATCTTTAGAGGTTTTAAAACTCACATTCTTACATTGTTTGAAATAAATATTTTCTCTTTATTTTTCTACCTGCCTAACCTTTACAAAAGAAACTCTTTGTCTGATCAAAGCACTCCTACCTGCTCATAATGCTTTATTCCCTTGGAAACTCTTTCAAGGGTTAACCTGCTTTGTGAATAGCTTTTTATTTTCATTTTCATGGGAAACACCTTCAGTTCATTGATTTTTTTTTATTATTATTATCACTCTGAGCATCTTTTTGCAAAAAATATATTTTGTTCAATTCAACACAACAGTAGCAACAAGCAACTTAAAAAAACTCTGCAGAGTCTCAGATGTTTTCACAAAGTGCAGATATGGATTTCTGCATCAGAGACGGAAATTATATTCCAAAGGAGGACGTTACTGAAGTTCAGTGCATACAAAAGCTTTGCATGTTTATGCAAAACTTAATTAAATCTGAAATTATGTAAGGGGTTCTAAAGAGATTTTAAAAATGTGTAAGAAATAAATCTGGCCAGCGTAAAAACTCTGTAACTAATGGCCAACAGTTTTCCTTTAGCCGACACCAAATCAGCTAAAGGAAATAGCTATTAATAACTACAGTAAACAGATTTTTCTCTCTTAAAATTTTTTTATAAAGGTTTTCTGTTTATCTCACCACAAATCAAATATGGGAGATAAAATCCTAAAAAGCAACAAGTTAACTTATACTTACTCAAAGTTATGTTTTCCTTTTTTGTCTCCAACATAATTCATGTCATCAACCCACAGACTTATTCTGAGTGTTAGAAAAATAAAAATGTAGAGAAATTCAAACTAGCTACTCCTCTTTCAAGTGATGAATCGAGAACACCAGTTGATCATTTCTTATCAGTGAGTTAGTTTTGGTTTTGTTGTTTTTGTCAAGAGGTCAACATGTCAAAGTGATTAGTGTGTAAAACTTTCAGAACTCGTGTCAGCTTCCACACTTGTAAAGCACCAGACTTGCTCCGTTTCCATTTGATGGTATGATACAATGAACAGAGGCGTGGGTGGCATGTTTTCATTGTAGAAAAAAAGCTGTTTAAAACACATCAACGTATCTCATTAACAATCTATCAGTCCTAAAGGGTTTCAATAAAAAAAAAACACAAAGTGCTCATTATGACATGTATTGTATTTGTCATTAATTTAAGAAAACATTTTGATCTTGGCAAAAGAAAATAAGTGTGTGCCTGTTTAGTGCAATGCAGAGTCTTCAGGACCCACTGCCCTGCGTGTTTTAGACATTCTGCTCCACAGGATTCAAATGACTGAATGAATTACCACCTCAGCATGTCATCAAGCTCAGCAGAAACTTGTTAATGACCCATTAATTTAAATTAGGTGTGTCGAGGCAAGGAAACATTTAAAACATGCAGGGCAGTGTTCCTGAGGACAAAAATAAAAAATAAAATATTCCACAGCAACCGGATTTGGTGACGCATCATTGACAGTAATGAAAAGACTCCTAAGACCAATTTAATTTGTGGAAAAATTAAATGAATTTATGAAAAAAAAAAAAAAACTCCTCATGTAGACTGGGCTAGCAGTTGAAGCAATTAATGGTTCGACAGAATTTTTTTGTAGCTGGCTACAGCATTAAACAAACCCAAACTTGCTCCTTAACAGCAATTGATCAATTAATATCAATTGATTTTAAACATATTTTTTTATATTTCTTCAATTATCCCAGGTTCCTTCAGCCCAATACCTGTTCCCTCTGTAAGAGTGTACCAGTTTGTTGTCCAGAGTAAATTGAGACTATCCATGTAGATCCTCATTTTTATTTCCTTTTTTTTTGTTATTGTGTAAACATATTTCAGAATTTTCATTATTTATTATTTTGAGTGGTTAGGCTTGCGCATGTCTTTATAAGCTCTTTATCACAATAAACTTAAAGAACTACATTGTAACTTTAAAAGCAAATTTGTTTAATTTATATATATATATATATATATATATATATATATATGTATATATATATATATTTCTCCAGTGCAATTTAGCCTCAAGACACACATATATGACACTTTGTGAGACAGAAGTGTTGTGTGACTGAACCAGGTGGTGAGCAGCACAGGAGCACCTCAGGGAATGGTACTTCCACCATTCATTTTTACTCACTACACCTCAGTCTTTCAGTCAAAGTCCTGTCATCTGCAGAATTACCCAGTTGACTCCAGTTGTTGTGTGTTTCAGAGATGGACAACAGAGTACAGAGAACCAGTGGTCTGCTTTGTGACATGGTGTGGTAACAATCACTTCATCCTAAAAGTGAAAAAAGCAAAGGAGCTGCCTATAGATTGCAGGGTAACAGGGATATGTCGTACATTGTTCCCATCAGGGGACTTTGGCCTTCATCCACAACAGAATGGACTGGAGCTGCTACAGTCACACCAAGAGGGGAAAGGGCAGACTGTACTGAAGCTTTGGTCCTTCAGTGTTTGCAGAAAGAAGCTGTATATTTTCTGTAAGTCTGTATCAGAATGTATTCTGCCATCATCTGTTGGTGTAGCAGCATCAGAGCAAGTCATTTAAAAAAGCTGATAAAAAAAGACTGGCTCTGTTCTGGGGACTCCTCTCAAGATTAATGTGCAAACAAAGATGTGCCATAAAATGAAAAACATAAAGAACAAAACCAAGCATCCTTTTCATTTATGTGTAATACAACAGCAAAGTTCCTTCAGTCAGAGGCCTTTTCAGATTCACTGTCCTTCAGAATGCTACAGGAGATCTTTCCTGTTCACACCGTCCCCATCTACAAAAATCATCTTACTTAACAAAAAGAAAGGCTTGAGACCATCAGTCTGTGTACCCTTACTAAAATAAAAGTACTTTTTTTAATAATATAAGACATAACAAGTCTGAAAAACTACTTTAATTTAATTTATTAAAATTGTTATATTAATCCCACAATTTCCTGTGGGATTAATATAACATATCTTTTCAAACAAACTGAAAGCTTTCAGGAACATTTAGGATTTTTGAAAGGCCATTGCCAATCCGAGTGCCTCTTGATGTCCCTCTTTTAGTGGCAGGTCTCCTAACTTCTCAAGACAAGTACAAAAGTAAAAACTTGGTAAAACTTATACGGCAGCTCAAATGCCTGATGCCCACATTTTTTCAGAGAGTTATAGGTATTCAAAACTCATGTTAATGTCTGGTTAAAGTAAGATTCCTTGCAATGTCTTTTTCAAGATCAGTTCTCCTTCCTCTCTCTTTCAATTACTTAAGTTATGCTTGGTGCCATTGTGGATTTAGACTTTGGGATGGCCAGGAGAGATGCAGGCAACAGTTTCAGCAAATACATGAGCCAGGCAGCATTTAGTCACAATTGGCAGCTTTTATTTCATTTCACTTTGTCTGGCTGTTTTTGTTTTCTCTGTATTAAGCAGGTGAACTAAAACAAAGCTGTGAAGACCAACCACATTTTGACTATGAGCCCAGACAAACAGCTAAGCTGGCAATATTTCCAAGTAACATTTTGTTGCAAAAACAAGCCCAAAATGCCTCAGTTCACAATAAGGCAGCAAATACAGCAGGTGCTGTTGATACATCAAAAGTGACACCCATTCCAAAAGTTGCTTTTCTGAAATATTCCAGCCAGATCATTATAATTATTAAAATTTCTGATAAAATGTAATCTTCTACATAGGCTGTATGGTAACAGATTGAGTCACTTTGTGTTTGAACCAAAACTATTTGAGCTATTTTTTTTTCCACACAGACTTTTTTTTAAATAATTGTTTCAAAACAAATAGCATTAAAGCACTGATGCTAAAGCATACCAGCGTATTTACAGTACAACATACTGCATTAGGCAGCCTGACTTTCTTTCCTATATTTAAAAATAAAATATACAAACCACTTCAGCTGAAAATGATGAGTGCAACAGTGTCATAAATTTATTCATGTTTTAAAGTGTTTTGTTAACTTTTAATTAATTATGTGGCATATTTGCCAAAATATAAAATGGGATCCAATTAGAGATTATTCACTACAAACATGATTCAGATGGTAATTTTTCCTACTTCATTAATTCTACTAATGTCTCAGTGCAAACTAGATACATAAAGTAGCATAAAGTACACAAATATAGCATTTATTCTTTTCCTTATTAATTAACATCATTTTTCCATAAACCTGGCAAGCCTCATTAAGAAAAATCATTTAAGGGACTTTGTTTCCTTCTGTTTCAGATCTCCTTTCAAGTGATTTAATTCTGTGATCTACACATTTATTACACCTTGCAATCAACTGAAAGCCTCGGTATGGACTGAGGAGGTTGAAGTTAATCCAGGAATATTATGACTCTGGTTCACCTCAAAAAGCAGTCAAACACATACCCACTATGAACTACTATGAGGGGTGACACACAACTGCAAAAAGTGCATATTATTACACACACAAAGTGTACAACATAACGTGTACACAGTCCTTCTCTCATTGCATTCAAAGGGCATTTAAAATTACATTTGATCTGACCCAAAAAGTTGTAGTTGAACTATAAGGGAAAAAATTGCAAGCACATAGTAATATTGAGACCCTGAAGACCAAGATTCGTGTTTTCAGATATTCTTGCTAATTAGACCTATGTGGTTGGCTGACCTACTGCATCCAGCAGAATGTGCAAGGTCACAAAGGCTCATAAGAATAGAAAGTGGTAAGTTATGCAGGGAATGTTTGCTTTTAACAACTACTACAAAGTAATTCCCAAAGGACATGGAAAATAAGGAAAACCAAATGAAAATCAAGTTAAAATTAAAAAAAAAATAGTATTTATGTACTTCATGTACCAATTTGTGCCCACTTTGATTGTGTCACACATGTTTAGTTAGAATCCTATGATAGCAAATCAACACAGCAGGAGACCTTTAGTATCAGATTTCAACTCAGCTTGACACTTTCAAAATGGTTTTTCATCACCATGATCCAATATGATAGATTAATTCCTTAAATAACATGATTATGTTTTTTCCTACCATGTGTGGGTTGTTTGCGGGTTTTCGAAGAGTCCAAAGACATTTAGAATAAGTGACTCCAAATTGACCTTCTATTGATTATCTAAGTAGGGGTGTCAAACTCCAGTCTTCAAGAGCCGCTGTCCTGCAACTTTTAGATGCGCCTCTGCTGCACCACACCTGAATAGATTAATTAGGTCATTAAGGCTCTGGAGGACTGATCTACACAAGGAGAAGGTAATTAAGCCATTTCATTTAAGTGTTTTGTACCTGTGGCACATCTAAAAACTGCAGGACAGCGGCCCACGAGGACTGGAGTTTGACACCTGTGATATAGTGAGTGTTTGTGTTGATCCTGCTATGGCCGGTAACCCAAACAGGTATCCTTTGAGGATTGTGAACTGTACGTAATTTCTCCCATTGAAATTGATGCTGTATTGAAAGTCTGGTGGTTGAACAGGTTTATCAATTTCAGATTAAAATGTGTTGTCACAGTTACTGGAACTCCTAGCAATAATGTGCAAAAATAGTTCATGATAAATATTTTGCAAAAACTTGGTAATACCAAGAGGTCACTGTTTACTTCATAACTTGTGAGATTTTAAGATTTATTTTTATCTTCATGACTGTCCTCATCACTGTGGATGTCTGGGTATTGGTGCAGCATTGTTAGTTACAGTTTCACTTGTTTTAAACTTTTTAATTATTGCTCTTACTGTAGGAGTAGGCAAGTTTAGGCCAGTAGTTATTTTCTTGTATCCATGTCTTTATTTGTGAAGATCATAACACACATCTGCCTTATTTGAATGCTGTCTTTTCTTGTCTTTGCCATATTCAAGAGTAGAAAAAAAAGAGTAAAGGAAGAGCTCTAATTGTGGTTTTACCTATCAGTGTAAAGATACGATTTAAGACAATTTTATAGCTGATAAACTCCAAAACTGGCATAAAATCAGGCTTGAGGTACATTTCTAATATTCTATAAATCTTCAATAATTGAAGCATGAAAGATGTGTCTCCTGCAGTAGCACACATACTTCAGCCAAACTTAAAATCAGTGAGATCAATAACCCTGGCCACCTGTGGTTGCTTTAATATGTATTTTAGAACTTAAACATTGACAATTTATTCTGATTTATCAGTTAAAACTGCTTAAGAAGGCTTTAAGAGCATTGCTCTCCCTAGAGTACCATTATAAATCAAAGGCGTATGTTTACTCCTCCATGAGTAGGATTCAATTGGCTCCAATTAATCCCTTTACCATTTCATTTAGTAACATTAAAGTTATTCATGTGCATTATTTGAATTTTCTGAAGTGAGGTTCTGTTAATTTATTCATAATTGTTCCTGTACCTGAAAGAAATAAAGTCCTCACAAGCTTGTAGAAAAACAAAGGTTCAGTCAGAATTATGTGAGCTTGTTGATGGATTATGTCAACCAATAAAACATTGCAATCTTGACTTAATAAACTCAATCATTAGTATTCCATCTGAAAGTATACTTTTTGTAGAGCAAAACTTCTCCTTGCAACATTTAGGCAACAAGCTTCTGTGCATGCTATGCTTGGAATACAGAAACATGCGAAAAACAAAAAAGCAATGCAGTCTTGTAGCCTCTGGATATAAATATTCCTGGTGTTATAACTCTGTCTGCTACATGTGCACTTATCATTGAAGGCAACTTCAGAAAACCTCACTTGAAAAAGCTGGATCCATCTCTTTAAGCCTCTATAATTGCGGGGCGACCCGTCTGTGGTTCACAATGACTTCAACATCTTGACTGCTGAGAAAGGCCTCATCCCTCACACAATCCCTAGGTGAGACAAAGTTAAAGAAATGTATGGAGGGTTTAATTCAGAAGCACTGTGGAGAATGTGATCTATAAAGGTGAAACGTTCTTTACTTTGGGAGCAGTGAGGTGAGTTTATTGCACACAATGTACACATTCGTACCAGATCCTAGAAAGACATGTCGTTAAAAGAGATAAGCGTGGGTGTTTCATGAGTGCACACAGGTCTAAAGCATGTTTTTTCACTGCAAACTGTTTGTCAGGCAAATATGTAATTAATAAAGCTAAAAAACAATGTATCCAATGTTAATGTCTCTTCCGGCAATCTGGTTGTGTGTATGTTTGCTCACTGGTAATGGCCCACTGGGACACACGCATGGAACAGAGTCATTAATAATATCATTAGTGGAGCCTGCGGTTTCCCAGCCACAAGAAATCAAAATGTTTAATGTGAGCAATGTCTGCTGCATCACTCACTACTGTTATTATGGAGGCTTGTAATATTCTTTTTATTAAAGTACAATCTATTAAAACTGATCTCTTTATTCAAAGGATTAATTTATTTGGGGGAGAATAATATCACATGCTGTTGAGGGGCTTGTTGTTAGATTCATCCTCTCACAGTCTGATTAGCATTAATAACTAGCACATCATGATGTCTGCAAACCAGATTATTAGCTTTACATTTATGCATTATACCATTAGAGTATTCTATTTTTACAACCATACTTCACACTTAAGCTGTGAATGCTCCCATAATTTGTTCTATGTCTACAATAATTCACATTTGAGCAAAAATTATTTATAGCCAAGCAAATTTCCCACACCAGAAACAACCTTGTGTTCTCACCTGCCTTATGTCTTTCTTCATTTATTATTCCTGTTTCCTTGTGTCTTTACCTTCAATTTTTCCTCAAATTAACAATTTCTTCCTTCTTTTCTCATGTCCTTATGTCTTGCCCAATAGATTTTCTTTTCATTTGTTTTTTGTATCTTTTAATGCTTCTCTGTGTTTTTTTTTTTCTGTTCTTTATTCCTTCATTGTCCTAGTGCCCTGTATTATTTGCTGTTCCTTTCCTGTCTTCTGCTTCCTTGTTTCTCTCTTTCAAGAATCTGTATTTTCCGTATTTCACATTAAATACCTATCCACTTACAAACTGAATACGTAATGACAGTGAATTTCTGAAAAGTGAGTAGGAGCCCCAATAAACTGTTCTCCTTTCTTTGCAGGGTGCAGACATAACCCAGAACAAAACCTTTGTAGTTTGTTACTAACAAGCTACAAATGGCACAATGCATAAATGCAAAGCATATAATCTGATAGGTAAACCATGAGAACCAATGCATCCTAAAACTGCATGAGCAATATAGCCTACAGAATAAGTCAAAATCAATGTTTGCAAGAGACAGATTTTGTTCAAAATGGTGCCATGGTCAAAAATGGTTCATCAACACTTAAAGTGTGTGATCATGTTGCATTAAAGTTGGTGCATTAAAGTTAAAATAATCCAAGGCCCTCTAAAAAAAGAACAATTCTGCATATCTGATTGCAAAACATCACAATACCACTAGTATAGGACTGCTATAAAGCCTTGAAACTGCAGATCACCCCACAAGTGATTTCATTTCCAGAGCCTCACAAGAGTAAACACTCATAATCATTGACCTGAAACCACCCTGGAACAACAAAGGCACTTCCTTTGCTTGCTTGTTCAGACTGCTCTATTGATCCCGACAAACAGCCCATCCAGAGTGTGTTGCAGTCATTCAAGACATCTCTCTTCTTATGTTAGTTCCAAGTTACCTCTATCAACAGATCCATGCTTTGCGATGCAGCGTAAACACTCCGCACAGTTCAGTGAGCGAAGCCGTAACAAGTCGCTGTTTGTTCAAGCAGAAGGTGGGGAGAAGTAAAGTGCAGAAGGAGGGAGGCAGGGAAGGAAGGAAGCGAGGGAGGCATTGATGATAAATCACCAGCGAGGACTTTGTGACGCTGACAGTATTACATCCTTGGACTGTTTCTCAGTAGGCAAGGTTAGACTGTCTATTGGTGGGCTGTAGCTCCCTCTGAGCCTGCAGGAAAGGCAAAATTAGGCAATTACAGGCAAATAAATCTTATATCCCTTGACAGGAGCTTTCAGAGTCTGAGTGTAAAATGGTGTTAGGATTCAGATGGAGTGCCTCTGTGCAGCAGGTTTTAGTGGGTAAAGTACATCATGCACATCTATGAAGAGAGGGTCTCTTTTGCTTCAAAGGCCAGGTGGGACTAATTTTCCATGCTGCAGCCTGGTAACAACATAAGAGTTTGAAAAGATATGAAAACTTATGCAATTCATAGTCACAGACAATGGATTCTGTGGTTTGATTTTATAAATGAACAGATTTGGCTTTTTTGGAACCACTGGATGTCTCTGATATTAATATATCATCTGTTTACACCAAGTGAACCAGCCTTTATGTATTATAAGTGATGAGCATCTTGACCAGGGGATGAAATGCCAAATTAATATGGAGCTGATTAAACTGGCTAGGAGCAGTGGTGCAGAAGTAACTGGAATGCATTTACAGACTGTATTTCTGGTCTTATTGAACAAATTTAGCACAAAACACCGTATATCAGACAGTATTAGAATATTTCTAATACTGCTAGGTTTAAGCACTTTAAGTGTTAACAGCTTAATAGTTTTTTTAAGAGGGTTGCAGTCTAGGGCTATTTTTATTGTGGATTAATTACTCCTTACAAGTGCTTCTATAAATGTACTTAGTTACAATCCACCACTAGCTGAGACGGACCTACGAGGCAAGAGTTAAATGAACCGCATTTATAAAATGTCTGTAGGCTTAATGATCACTCCAAAGCCTTCACATGATACATCCTTTTCATAAACAAGTAGCACATTTCTCACACTCACACCAGTGAGCACATCAGTGGGAATGTGGAGTTCGGCAGCCTGGCCAGGAGGACTTCACCATGTGGACTGGAGGAGCAGCAACGCTCTTACTCTCCAGCTGATGGACAGACGCTTTATCTTTTAAGCACCAATTACATCAGTAAGTGTTACATGAGAAACAGAAATTACACAAAGTATTAGTAAGATAGGGTTTACTTTCTACACAAAAGCATACAACTTTTTCAACTCTGATCGGTGTCAATAGACTCTGAATCAAGCGTAAAATGCTCTTGAGGCACAGAAACCTTTGGATATTACTGATAATCTCTTGATTCATTCCTCTTTTGTTTCCACATCAAAGCAATTGTTAATCCCCACTTTTTTTGTTAATTTGCTTCATTTTTTTAGTCCATCAAATCAGTCTTAATGTTGATAACAGCTACAAGAGCTTCCTTAGTTCCTGCTCCTTATTTTTCAATTCAGGAAAACACCAAAAAGGGCACAGATCTCGTTAAAAATTCTCAACTGTACCAGAGGAAAGAACTTTTTAATGTTTTGCAGGATGTCAGCGCCAATAACCAGAGAAAAAGGTGTATGCATCATTTTCAACCCTTTTGGCAAAACCATATACACCAATCAGAGGATATGAATGTTGACCGTCAATGTATGGATGGTTCACAAACCACAAGTGATTTTCAAACTACATTGATCTCCTTGCTGTGTCTCCCATTGCAAATTGGCCTCAAGGCAAGTTTAAACTACTAATACTTGATGTGTTCGTTAAACTGCCTGCTTGGTTTCGCTCCTTGGTGAAGTTTGTTTTTCTAAATGTGAACAACAGCTGCACGAAGGTGCAGACTAAAACAACCAAACCAAAACGTTTCGCTAACTCTTTCACATCAAGACGTGATTTCTATGAAGACCATAGTTGCATAAAGCTGGATGTGTTTTAGGTGAAGTGTTGCTAGAATATTCTCAAACTAACTTGACCCAATGTTGAAACAAAGTATGCTGTCCAGAACTGGGGGGGAACAAAATATCAGTCAATATCAGCAAAACTGGATGGCAGAACAAAGTTAATTACTGTTTCTACCTGGTCCGGTTAGTGATTTTGTGCATTCATGTGAGCAAGTTAACTAATAATTATCTACTCTTCTAACGATGTTTTCTCTAGTTCTGTTAAAGTAAAGAAGTAAATTGGTGAATTAAACTGCATTGATGTGTACTGTCAATTGAAGTCACATGGTATTATTGTTTGCATCTGAATGTAGTGAGGTGGATTATTCATTTCCTGTTACCACGGTGTTGCCTCCTGTGACTATAAATTGCACCACATTATATCCTGCTGTTATGCATACTGGTGGATTATGTAGATATTATTTCACTGTTGGCCATTTGTTGTGAATAATTTCTGATGTATTTGTTACAAGTGTGTGCTGTTGCTTATTTAGCAGTTAAATTTACACCATTTATACTTACTGTTTTTATTTCCCTCTGTTCACAGACCACACATACAGATTCAAATATACATTACTTTAAGTATTCATCTGAAATAGATGAACAATAAGCTGCTAAATGAATGGATTTGACAAATTTACGCAATTAGAAGAACTTTAGCCTCTCATTCTTTGACTGAAGTCTTCTGCCCATATCAGCCACTTCAACCACTGCAAAGTTAATGTATGAGAGAAATTAAAGAGGTGTCAAGAAAAGCAAACAGGAAAGAATGCTGCACTCTAAAAATCTTCAATTCCTAAAGATTCAGCATAGAACATATACATAGGCATCAAGCTAATGCCTATAAATATGTAAACATGCTAATATTTGAAACACACAAAATAGTTTTGAATCTAAAGTAAAACACATTAGTAAGCTTATCACTATTCAATAGAGTAAAACCAGTAAACAATTTTTTCAAAATTAATTTAAATAAAAACTGAAATGCTCTTAAAACACACATTGCATTGTTTTGTTTTTTTCCTTATTCAAATTTGTTCATATTTATTCCTTTTGAAATGTCTTGCCAATATTTTATACATCAAACATGAGAGCAAATATTTTCTGCATTGAACAAGAATAGCACCATTCTAAAAACACAACTAAACAAACAGAATTTTTAAAACTGAATAAATAAAACAGATTTCTTCGGGTCCCACATACGGGGTCAGCATGAACTAAACAAGCTGTGTTTCTTGAGAGATGACCCTCGTCTTGTAGGTCATAGCAGTCCGTCACATAACCTTTGCCCAGACCCTATGTGAGGCATTTCTTAATACTGTTCCCAATTATTAGAACTTACTTAGACTTGTTTGTCTGTTTAAATGAGTGAGTTATGAAGGAGACATGCTTTGATTAAACTAACACACCAGTTTGGATGCTGTACCAGTTGATATTCACCACATGAAATCAGACCTCAATACTCCAGATTTCACTAGAGTACGAGCTGCAGCTGGAAATGGCAAAGATACATTTAATGATAGTGAAACACAGGTATAGTTAGTATTCATGAAGAGACACACCATTCAGTAGCCCATTCTGCCACAGAAGGACATGGCTGGCCAAACACAGCAGCTTGAGGTAAATGCACAGGGGTAGTTTATAATGTTTGGGAGCCATAAACATTCTGCCCTTGGCTCTTCCCAAGCAGACGGACCATGGAGAATTTTACTACTGTCATAAAGCATGTTCATCCTCTGCCTCTCCCTTTGCTTCCCCTCGGTTAGAACACACACAGAAGCATGCACATATCCAAACACGTCCGCACCACCCAATCCTTGTCATATTTCACACACACCTTGTGCATTAAAATGAAGAAGGTAAACATCTAAACAGACGGGCTCACTGCTCCCCTCCACTGTTTTACCCCCCTGTACTCACAACAGCAATGAAGGATGGGTTCTTTTGAACTCTGTATACAAAAGTAAAACTAGAATGGAAGATGGCACTTTAAAACTTTTGGGGAAAAATGTTAATGCCTTCTTTTGAGAAATGGCTGAAGAGCTTTTGCATTTTTTAAGTTGTAACAAATAATCATAATACAATATCTTGTGACTAAGATATATTCCAATTTAGTTTACAAAAACAAGCAAATCATTTTTGGTAAAAGGGGCCAAGATAACAAAAACAGTGGGACTGTTACGACTGCAAAACAGAAGCAAAGAAATACAATGAAAAAAATAACATCTGAAACTAAATCTTCAGCATGTATGATGTGTCTTCACACATTTGTCTTATTTGTATGCAATCTGGTGTTTCTCCTGAGATACTGTTGCAGGAATAAAAAAAACAGCTTATTCTTCCAGGAGATAATGCTTTGAATGTTGTGGGAGTGTTTTGATTGTTGATTTTTGCAATCTGGCAGCAATTTTGAGAAATAAAATAATTATTTTTGACGGGGTTCAGCGATTTTCAATGTTTGTGTTGCTTTGATGAATGTAAAATGTTCTGCGGCTTCAATACTAGTGAACAGAGCTGGTTCTTGGTATAGGCCTCAAACACTGTTGTCTAGTTATATTTGTGCCACCAAAGTGAGCTCACAGTGAAGGTGATGTGAGCGCATTATGTGAACAAGCAATAATTTGTGGTGTGTGCTTTTAAATCTCACAGACTCTCACTGAATATGTGTTACTCAGCTCTGCCAAACTCTTGCTCTATCTGCTCAAGAGATGTTCACTCTCGACTCTGATGCTTGCAGTTTGACAAAGTGAATGTGAATGAACCACACTACCAGCCAATGACAGGCAGGTCTTTTTCTTCCGATCAGAGTATTCATTGAAAAACAACCAATCACAACCAGCAAATTAAAATACAGAACCAAGTGGTGGGAATTACAAAGCAAAGTGGTAGGATTAATATATATAAACATGAGATAATAGCAAAAAAAAGCTTGATATTTGTAGGGATATTTAGTTAGGCATGCAAAAATGCTTACTCACATTTGCTTTCCAGGTATTAATTTTGTATTTTTGAGCCAAAATTTTATGCAACAGTAATTGCACTATAGCTTTACAGACATAAACCCAGTCAAAGTCGTTTATAATCTGTTTGCAGGGTGCGCTGGATAAGAAATATTATTTGGTAAATAGAATATGGTTTAATTACTTCTGATAAAAACAAACTTAATGGCATGAAATCCAAGGCCAAGTGAAGTATGAACCAGTTGAAATATAAAATGTGATTGCCTTTATGTAATAGACTTGCTATGTCCAACATAAAAGCCAATCGTGGCCAACGACGTTATGCTGTTCTTGTGTTTTCTATATCCTGCAACAGAACCATAAATTGTACCGTTGCCAATAAAGTTGCTAAACTACTTGAATCCCCTTTATTCAACAGACATTATAGAAGTATATAGTTTAGTTTTAGTTATAGTTTTTACTCATTTTTTTAAATATAAGATTTGTGGATTGTTGCCGGGAATTGAGTTAAGCAGAGTTAACAGGAAAGTGTGTTATATAGGACATATAGTTAGACCCTCAGTATTTTCCCTTTAAAAATCCTCAACTCCTCAGTTAGAAAGCTGAAATAAGCAGCCGGCGTGTGCCTGTTGCTAAGCAGCACCTGAAAAATTAAAAGGCAAGGCAAAAAACAAGGTTCAAATAACACTGATATCCAGAACAGGTGTACATACAACAAGTGTACTTGGAAATCATCTGCACTATAAATAATCAGTCCTATGGGTTTGGCTCTGCTGCCCACCCTCCTAACACATCGCATTAAGTTATTCTCAGAAATCCCTCAGTCAGCTGGCTGTTGCCCGAGCAGCTGATCATGCTGCTTTTCATCCATTGATAGTCTCCCAGATATAATAAAAAAGCTTTCCTAATATTTCTTGAAAACTTTAAAAATATCCACATTACACTCATCGTCACTCAGTATCAGTCAGTACTCTAAAGCTGTTTTGCATATACCCTGAACTGGTACCATGTATCAACGTATCACGTAAGAGCAGCATAAGTACATCAAAAGAAACCTCAAACTATTAAATGACTCTTAAGTTATTAAAAAATATATTTTCCATTTTAATATATTAATTTTTTTTAGTCAGCCACACAGCAACATGCTCGTGACTACTAACATAAGGCCACAGTAACCACCTTGTTGCTTCCCAAATATCATGTTTGTTCAAGACGATTTCAGCAGAGTATCTAAAAAATAACTGCAAGAAAAAAACTCTTGCTTTTCCAATAAAAGGACACATTCATTCAGATAGAAACCCTTACAATTTTGGTACAAACTAAAATTATTTCCTTTTGCCTTACCAAGTCCTTAGACAGCAGTTCAAACACAGCATGTGCTGCAGCAAGACCACCTGCTGGGAGCTTTAAAAGCCTGTACTGAGCCTTTAGTACATTTGAATGCAATCAGTCACAGCCATGACAATAATTTGGAAAATGAAAGCAGTTGATGGAAATAACTGTGATGATGGTAATGAATAGGTACGCGCAAGATATAATACAGAGAAAATATATGTACTTAACACACATTTGCTCTCAACACAGCCTTGAAGTGAATTACTGGATGCTCAGCCAGCACTCAGGGCTATAACTGCTTGATTGACATCTCATTCCAAGCCAGAAAAGTTGCTTCGAGGCTTCATTTTCAAGATAAAGTGCAGCCTTGATTCTTCCTTACTACAGATTAGTTTGTTATATTTTTCAACAAGTCCCTGAGAGTTACAGCATATACAGTAATAAAATCTGCTGGCAATTACGTTAAATCACTACTTCTCAGCTGTTTTTCTTTCAACCTTGTTCTCTACAGATGCTATGTAATAATTTTCTCATCTAACTGTTTGGATACAAGTGGTAAAAGACAACACTGTAGATGGGCATGAGTCCAACAGCTCTCTTAGCCCTGATTTCTTTAGTTGCATTTTCAGAGAAGATATTAAAGCTTTGTTATTTTTATCATTCTGGGGTGAAATACCTTTTTCTTTTAGAGGTGTTGATAATTCTGTTCTCTATTTAAGCTGCAGCCTTACAAGGGGAACCTTGTATAGGTCCGTTTTTTAAAAAGCCCTGTAGAACTTTTTAATTGGACTGAGATCTGATGACTTTGAACATAAATGAGTAAAATGAAGCAATTGTCACAATTAAAAAGTCTATCTAAAATGCTCTGAACATCATTGTCACGCTAAAAGTAACTATTGGATGGATATTCCATGATCAACAACAGTCTTCAAGCATAATCAGTAGAGTAAAATATTTAAATCATGATTACTTAGCACCTAGAAGAGCGAACAGCTGGTAAGGCATAGTTCAAGTTATTTTTATTTGCTAAAGTGAGATTCTGATTAGAGGTTATGACCAGCTGAGGTCATGACCACCTCCTGCTTAAAGCTGCAGTATATAACTTTTATAAAAAATGTGTTTTTCACATATTTGTTAAAACTATCACTATATCCTGGTAGTATAATATTAGAAGGATAATATGTCAGAAAATTAAGCTTTTTTTTACCTCCTCCCAGTGCTACTTCTGCCATCTGAAGAAATGCAACATTTGTGGTCAGAAACAACCAATCAGAGCCAGAGCAACTTTTTTAACAAAAGTTACATGCTGCCTTTCTAATATAGCAGAGATCGGTTTTCCATCTTGTCAGAGCAGGCCAAAGGAAAAAGGAAGACTTGAATGGTGATAAACCAACTCTAGTTTAAAAATGTATATATATTCACATGAAATTGTAGCATTTTATGTGAATATTTCTTTACTAACACTTAAAACTACTACCAAGATTTCTTTGGACAATTTTTTAAATACAAATGTATCTGCAACAATAAAACATATATCACACAGTCAGTTATTCCTCGTGACGGACGGTGATCTGACGTGGTCTTTGTTGTAATTAACAATTTTGCTACTTAACATCTTAAAAGCTCCCACTTATGATTGTGTCCAGGACTGTCCACACCCTATTAATAGCCCCAACTTTGTGACTTTCCGACCACGGAGCATCACAAAACTAGAGATGCATGTCAGTAGGATATAAGTACTGAAAAACCAGTATAGCTGTCCCTTTATGATTTGAGAGCTTAGATACTGCCAACTTTTTCTGTGAAACAGCTATCACTGCTTCTGTTGTGAAATCATGTCCACCCTGACAGTGCTTTGCAGAATTACA
The DNA here is from genome assembly GCF_001444195.1 of Xiphophorus couchianus. NCBI lineage: Eukaryota > Metazoa > Chordata > Actinopteri > Cyprinodontiformes > Poeciliidae > Xiphophorus > Xiphophorus couchianus. The sequence goes on along the minus strand of NC_040231.1, from coordinate 21,777,046 downwards.
GGTTCAGACCTGTTTTAAAATTTTCCATTATCCAATTGTCTGTGTCCTTGCACAAACTGTATCGTCAATTTCTGTTTCTTTAATGATAGCGTTGTGGTCTCCAGCTGCCAGGGCTCCCTCTGCCTCATGGTTCTGACCTTGGTCCCGGCAAATTTATTTGATAATTGAGTTAAATGAGATGTTTTGACCAGCATGAACCAATCTGAACAATGTATTTTCATCTCTGTAATCAGGTAGACACTTTTGGTTGAATAAACGTAGCTTATATATTCATTTCCTATGTTTCCAATATTTGTCAAGATGAAAACCAGAATTTGCTGTTCTTACGTGATCGGGTAACTCTGCCTCTGTGTCAGCGTGAAATTTATTCACTCTCCAGTTGACAAATGCATTTAAAGATGATATTACCTATGTAACCACTACTTAATTTAATTAGCAATAAATTCAGTAGGAAAGTTACTTTTGTTCTAGGGCCACACAGGAGGATGATAAGCATACAAGTTTTAACAACTCAAGTTTATCTTTCTTTCCCCACAAAAAAATAATAATCTAGGTATCACTAATTACCTTAATAAAATTAAGGTATAAAACTTAAATTGTCCAACCTTATATAAAAATATCAAATTAATATATAGAAAATAGAGGGTAGTTTTTTAACAGTAGCTTTAAAGCTTATTTCAACAAAAGAAATTACATATTCCAGTTAGTCCTTCAATATAACAGTTCGGTCAGTCAGTTCAGTCAATGTGCACATAAGTTGTCCGTTATGAAAATGTTTATGAACAAATAGTTTGTGGGGAACAAAAATAAAGGATTGGGGCCCCCCTTTTTATTCAATAAGCTTATCTGTTGTCCACGCAAAACATCCAGCAGCACCAGTTCCTCCGTCTTTCCAGGCTTCAGTCCGAGTCACAAAGATGGCGGCGGAACCCTCCTGGTTCTGGAACCACTGGCTCGTTCAGGTATCGGTCGTCCAAAAAAAAGAAAAAAACAAACAGAGCGACACTTTATACTCCGGTTGTTGTTTTTTCCAGTTCGGAAAAACTGAGCAACGTTAGCTCCAGCTAGGTAGCCATTCTGCGTAAGTAAGCAGCTGAAAATAAAACAACAGACTCACCGGAGAAATCTCAGAACAGAATGTACATTATCCAGTTCAAAATAAACAGATTTCTTTCGTATCCCAGCAGCACTTATGAGTAGTAACTTCTCTATTTCTGCTGAAACGTGCTTAGTCCACATAGTCTGCCTTGTCTTTTTCTTCGCCCCTCTCTTTACTCTTCTTCTCGTACCGACACAGGAGAAATGTGGGTCTAGTGCCCTCTACAGGACATTCTAAGAATTGACAAAACAAACACATTAAACATGCAGACAGATCAGCATAGTTTATGGGGCTTACACCTATATTTTTATATTTTGACATTAAAAATGAACATTCTTGGGTGATTTTTGCCACACCAGAGAACAGAGAGTCAAGTTAATGGGCTAATCGACCGTTAAGGGCTTTAGTGAATGGTCACATTTGATATGATATCCACAACTTGAATTCACTCTCTTCACAATGAGCTGCCATCTCAGCACTACAGAAATAATTCAATCTGAATATTCAAATATGCACATCAAGAAGATAGTTGCAGTACAGAAAACAAATGACTGTAAAGGCAAGATCCTTCAATCCCTTTCTTCCTGCTGTGATTTTCTTCTTTTCAACACGGCTCAGTTTGAAGAAATATTGCTTTTCTGATATTGCAGAAAGTGTGACCCTACTCTCAAATGCACACTCTCACCCACGCTGAACAAGAAATGGCACACACACACATCCTTTCTCTCTCACTTTGCCTGGATGATTACAGATGTCTCACTGTAATGTCAGTTATATGCAGCCTGTTCTCATTGAGCTTCCCATCTAAATCCAAAATCCATTATTAGAATCATTTTATCATTGGTCATAATAGGAGTACATCAGAGACCGCCACATCACTGGGATTTAATAAATGACTGCAACAATAAACGTTGCTTGATGGGGTATGATTGTGGTTGTCATATTCTTGCCCGCCAAAAAGCATTTGCGTGGCGGTGACATGGTTTCTGTCTTTTTACTGAAACTGAAGGAACAAGTCTGAATGAAGACTGATGTTTCTGTGTTTGTGGTGAAAATGTTGCTGAAACCAAAGTTGAGTGCAGCCAGAATGTCCGTAATGACTCCTCACAGCACAGAAAATTACAGACATATTCAACAAGAGTGGGCCAACGGTGGTTTTCAGAAAATTTTCTGCAGCTTTGTCACAATTAGCAACCTTTTTATGCACATTCATTGGGTTTTGTTATAAAAATGCACCAGGGCTATACTTAAAGAGGCAGTATTTTACAATTTTCAGGCATATAGTGCCATTTTATAGCACAATCAAGTTACTATGTTAACTGCAGTGTAATGTAAAAATGCTGAATTAAAAATAACTTAAAAGACACAATTTAATGCCTTGAAACTGGGTCTCTGTCTCTTTAAGAAGCTCCTGCTCGTTCCTATACTGCCTTCAACACACAAGAATTAAGCCTCTAAGATCATTTTTACCAGTGTTTCACTGAGAAGTAGTTTGTATGATGAGCTCAGCAGACATGCAGTTCCACCAGGTGTTTGCTAATCCCCTTGCTCTAGCACTTTTGTAGAAGGAGTTGTGCTGTAAAGGCAACACAACAGCTTGGTGGGGGCAAGCATTCAGATACCATGAATGGTTGCCACAGGAGATTCAAGGATTCCTTAAACATGCATGAACGTATCAAGGCAACACTCATCAAAAACAATACAAGTATGTTTTTGAGGAGGGAATAACATTAAAGCATGACGTGAAGCTATATAGAAAGTCAATTTTATATAATGCTGCCCCTGTAAAGTAATCCTGGGCATCTGTTGACCTACCTTAGAAAAACTGACAGACCCAAAGTCCACATCATAACAAGTACAACTGCTTAAACAAGGTTGCACAGTTATTATGGCTTAGACCGTTCCTTGTATTATTCATAACCAGATAAAGTGTGGCACAGCTCTTGTCATATCTCACCTGCGCTGCCTATTTATGCTACAGTGTCAACGAGAAGTAAATTCCCATAAAGCTTATCTTCCTCTACATTATACGTAATGATTAAAAGGGGCTGTGCAGGATGTGCAGCAGACTCTGATAAACATGATCAATTCACTGAAACGACTCAGCTGTTGAGTGCATTTTAAGACTATCAAGGGTTTATGTTCGGTCCCATTATACGCTGAGTTCGCTGTTAGTGATTTGACCTTCAGTTCCTCTGTCGTGAGCTAGGGATGCAGAGTAAAAGTGACATCTAGCTGGCACCCTGTGACAGCTGATGAGGAGGAGGTTTAGACAAGTGCATGAGAAAGAGAAATTAAACCGGGAGAGCCCAGAATGTGATTGACAGATCCTCAGCTCCCAAGGTTTCCTGTTATTCCTCAACGCTCATCTCCTCCCCTTGTTGTTTTCTGTCGTCTGACAGTTAACTTCACAACAGGAAGCTTTTTACTGAAGAGCGCGATTAGATTTTCTATTTTACAGTCCAATGCTCTGTTTATGTGAAACATATAGTATGTTGATAAAAGCAGTCAACCATGGAGAAGACATTTCTTAGTATTCAGACCAAAGATTGCTTTGGGATGGGAGATCAGGTTAAGTTCAATTTTCTGTGTTTTTTTGTCTTGTCCTTGGTTTTACAGAAGATAAAAAGAAACTATTGTGGTGTCATGTTTTGCAGTGCAGAGGGAAAATGACTGTAGTCTTCAGAACAAACAGCGCCTTATTTTGGAAAACTTTGCACACCTAATTGAAATTCAGCAGGCTTCATTGTGATTTATTTAGTAACAGCTGGTCACAGACAGCAATGTAGTGCTGAATTAAATCTCTTAAATCTCTTTCATTCCTTTATAACCCACAAAGTATATTTGTATCTGCCTAATTTACAGCCAAGATTCATCACCATGAAAGCGCCACACACAAAGCAAACCATACCCTGAATCTGCAAAAAGCCAGAAAATCCACCTGAAGATTGTGTCTTTACTTCACCTTTTGTTAAAAGCTTGAGACTTCTTCTGTCATCAAATAGTTGTGTTTGTGTTGCATCATGCATCTCTTCTACATTTCTAATATTATGTGTGAGGCTCTTAAGTACAATAGGCAAGAAATATCAATCTGCATGGTATAATAAGGGATTTGCATGTTATATTATGTCAGAGCAAGTTCATCTTTTTTAATAAATCAATTAGTTGGGGATTACTTCCTGTTACTGCAGAACATGACTTGGCACAGCAAAATCCGCAAAAGCATCAAAGTGGCTTTCTCAAAATTACAGTAATTCAGAAAGACAGTTAGTGAAGTGATTGACTTGCTCACTTTTTAAGAGCACCCGTAGAGTACCTCTAGATGTGCAGTTTTGGCCAAAAAAGTACTTCTTAAAAGCGCAATTGACAGGAAATGGGAACTCAAAGGAGGGTACACAAGCCCCCCAAACTGGACCTTTAACAAATTGAAAGGAAAAAGACAAGTCGAAGTGTGTGTATGGCAAAAAATATTAGTCCAGAGCTGAAGGTCCACTGGGAAATCATATCACTTAGTTATTGGACATTTCTTCATCTACCAAGGACAAAATGTCATCCACTTCAGACAGAGTGAGTATAAAATGCGCTTTCTGTCTCTGGTCAGCAACGGGTTCTCTTGCTGCATCACAAATGGTATCTGCAGTTGTACAGACTTGAGAAGTATCAGCCTGCCGGTCGATATGCAGAAGTCCTGGAAGTAAAACTCCACCGATTTTATTTTAAATGAAACAAACTATGAAAAATATTTTCCACGTAACGAAGCATTGCACTTTTTAGTATGTTTTCAATCTATAAATGTAATCATTTTCCAATTGACTATATCAACAAGTATTTATTTAAAGTGTTGCAAAGTGAAAGTTCAAAACTTCTTGTGTGAATAACCTTATAGAAAAAGAGATAAAAAAGAATTTTAAAAAAAAGAAAGCTAATATACAGTATATATTATTTAATTAGAGCTGACGTTGATTACAGGTTCTTGGGAGTTTGCAAAACCCAAATCCTATTTTTAAAGTCACACTGATTATAACCCATTTAAGAATTTTTTGTAAAACTTGTGCTGATTTAAACGTGTGCTGTTACTCTTAGACTTGGGCACAACAGATCGAATTGAAAAAGAAATTTTAAAAAAGCCTGACTAACATAGTATTTATTTGAATTTCCTATCATTTGTCTTCTTGATGTCCAAAAAAGTACTACTTTTTCCTTGTCTTTCTTTCGATGGCCTTTTGTTTTCAAATTTGCACTAAAGGAAATGATAGACAGACAGACAAACAACAGATAGATAGATAGATAGATAGATAGATAGATAGATAGATAGATAGATAGATAGATAGATAGATAGATAGATAGATAGATAGATAGATAGATAGATAGATAGATAGATAGATAGATAGATAGATAGATAGATAGATAGATAGATAGATAGATAGATAGTGATCATCATGTCGCCATGGAGCTGCTGATCTTTGCTGTGTAACGTGTGAAACAGTCTGTGTAACAACATTGGAATACTACACAGTAGTTCCACTTACAAAAAATGTGAAAAAAATTATTTCTAATACAGTTTTCCTTTTCCAGTTTTCCATTTTTGAGTGAGTTATTGAAATAATTCAACTTTTCAATTATATTTCAATTTATCAGTTTACACAAGCTGTAGATGGAGTTTTATGCAGTTAATTTCTGTTCATTCACCTCACTAATATACCTGCACATATGCAACATTAAGAAAGCTGACAAGAAGAGGGACTAGCCTGACATAACAGCTTTGGAGAAAATAGCCTAGGCAGGTAAAAATGTCTCTAAAAAAGAAGTGACAACACTGATTGAATTAAAATACAGCATTAAGAAAGATGTAGAATGCAACTTTAAGAAAGCTGACTAAGAGAGGAACTAACCCTAACATAACAGCTTTGGAGAAAATAGCTTATGCAAGTAAAATACATGTATCTAAAAAAAATTAGGAACAACACTGACTGAAAAAACTGAGATGGATGCAAAATGGCTTCCTGACAGGTATGAAATGGATGAAACAATGGTCAAAAAGATTAATTGCTTAAATTCAGAAGAGTCCTGATTTGATTTGTTCAATAAAAGTATGGCAAAGATCATCAATCAAAATCCTCATTTTCTCAGAGACTTTCTGTTTGAATACATTGGTTTTGTGTGGTGTAGAGCTTGTTTATTTTTGACGAGGAAAATATATAAAACCATCTCGAAATTTGATCAACATTTAGAAACAAAAGCTTTGTGCTGCCAAGACACAGTTCAAGTGAGATCTGAAACGAAACAGCTGAATAAGTGTATTCATCAAGAGCTTATTCCTGCAATTAAAACGGTGGTTGCTACAATGAGCAAATTGGCACCAACATGAAGATCTTAATTTTTTTACTATTAGTACTTTTGTAGTAACATCTTGGATAAATAAAAATCATAGTTTTTTTAATTCATCTAAAAGAGAAGGATGATGAAAACCACGACTGAATTCCGGTGAGAATATTACTTTGTAAAGTCATGTCATTTGGATTGAACAGTACATTTGTTTATTTTCTTTTTTCCTAACTGTACATAGTGCCATCTGATAAGATAAATATTTGCATTACATTTTCAGATATTCCATCCTCTATGAAGACAGGATAGTCTCAGGTAAAGTTTGAAGTCAGTCATTTACCATTTTGAGGTGATGGAAACATTTTTCTATTTATTTTCCCATATCTGAGATTTCAACTGTGTGCGTGGCTGTTTAAGAAATTAAGCGGAATTGAATTTTAGTCTTTTTTTGGTCAAGGCGGAGAGCAACATAGGGCAACTACAGAGTTGCAGACTTAAAGGTGAGTGAAATGATTTATTGTAATGACTGGAGGAGAAAAAAAAACAAAATGTCATGACTATTAAAGTCAGAATTAAAACAGTTCCCACGTTGTCCCCAAAAATGCCCTTTAAGTAAAAGTACGAAAACAGTTTTCCTTTTTGTTTTATTTCAGGCAGAAGGATAAAACTCTGCAGTTCACAGAAGTGGACACGGACTACTGCACTAGCTGGTGTGAAAGGATGGGGACCAGCTTTGAACTGCCACTTTTCAGCGGGAACATGAAGAGGTGCTGCTCTGGAAATATTGCAAAAGTCAATTCGGAATCAGCATATGACATAACATCCATGTTATTAGACTCTGGGAGGAGTACCAAAAGAATCAGGAGAAAACCTCCAGTGGGAGGGATTAATAGAGGCAGTATGTCACTCTATCCATGGTGGCACCACAAGGTTAAAAAATGATAACTTCTACCTTGAACAAGTTTCCTTTCTTTAAAGTAGAGTTTGTGATCAGGAAAAGCCTTCCTCTAGTTCTGAAGACAAACAGGGGGCAAAGGAGGGGCTCGCCCAGATCATCATTCATGCAAAGGCTGCACAGATAAATCGTGCAAAACTACACACAGAAAACATATGAAGACCTTCTTGCTGTGCTCACCGCTACACTGTGCAGCTCTGTGTGTTATTGCTTATTTCATGTCAAAGTCTTCTAAAAGAGAGCTTGACAGACAGAGCAGTGCAGCAAATAGCTGTGATAAACAATGATTGACTGCTGACAGCTTTACATGTAGTTATTTGTTCAGCACATGATGGATGTTAGATGTCTGCTCAGTTCTTCAAAATAACACGAGTGCTTCAGGAGGTATTTTATATTGTGGTATTATTGTTATTATCAGTGTTACTGAAACCCTTCTAAAACAAGTTGCTGCATATCTTGAAGAATCACCAGCTTTATCAGAAGAGGACACAATCAGCTCTGGCAGACGAACACGACACAGCCAACCCCAAAGGAGCCCACAGGTCAGGCTCTTTCTGTCTGCTCCAACTTCTCTCCCCTTGTTCATCCTTTTTATTTCCTCTTCAGCACACGTTCGCCGGTCACACTTCTCAGACTTGCTTCTTGTCTTGTCTTTTCATGTTCCAGATGTTTCTCCTCTAAGCTGCAATTATTCATCACATTATTCAGCGTAAAGACATAACCTGGATGAAATCTGATAAAATATGGCAACGCATTCCAATATAAATCAGATGTGCTTTTAATATATACAAGATTGAAAATGAGGAAGGTATAAACACCATTTATTAATATGCTTCAGCGGGGGGTTGTGCACAAGAAGGCGAGGAAGCTTTTTCACGACTTCGGAGAAAAACATGTGGTCCCATTGTTTTTCAAATGAGAAAACCAAAGGTGCAGGTAAAGCAGTCGCATGCCCAGCAACGGCAGGAAAGCATGAAAGTACACATTAACACCGGCTTAGACAACAACCACATTTCAAGATAAGAGCATATAAATAAAACCAAGCACCTCTATAAGAGCAATCTAAAACGCATCATAAAACTGAGCAATAAAAACAGCAACATCAAAACAAAGATATAAATACAGGTAAACAAATAAAATCAGTATTTTGGCCGAGTGACAGATGCTCTTGCAACTAAATCTGCACATTAGTGCATCGGGGGGGGGGGGGGGGGGGGGGGTCTGTGTGGATGATGACATCACTTCTGTGCAGGTGTGGTGTTTTTTTTTTTTTTTTTTTTTTTTTTCTCCCAACATGCATAGTGAGACTCCCTATTTGGCCCGCCACAAAGACCTTCACACTTCAAAGGCGTGGGGTATGGATCAAACGCAGCAGTTGCAGGTAGTACACAGCAGTCTCTGCGTGGCTCTGCTCCCTTCATCTGTGGCCCTTTTCATGTCCGTGCCTCCAGAAGCCACATTTCGCTGCAACACTTGAATCTTAATGTGGATTAATGAGCTCAAATCAAATGAAATTGCAGTTCAAATAAATGAGATGTTGGAACCAGATCCTAAAGCAATACTTGACCACGTGTCTTAAATAAAATAAATCCATTTGATTTCGAGGCTTGAGTTGGATAAAGTGTGTGAAAACTCGGCGGACCTTCAAAGCTGGCAGGCTTTTTAGAACAGTCTCCTGTGCAGCTGCAGCAGTGCCTGTTCACTCCAGCCACCCCAAATCAGTTTGCTTCACATCAGAGGAAAACATTTTTTATCAACGATGATGAGATATTTGCACATCACTTGAAAATGTTGCATGAAAATGTAATTCGAATGACACATTCTATTATCTTAAGACCTCAAATAAACCCCTGCATTCAGGAGGTCTGTTGCATTGAAAAAGTCTGTTGTTCTGCTATGAAAGTCACGCAGTCCTTCAACTTTATTCTTCAAGTCGGACTCGTGTCCCCCTGGGACCTGAAGGTCGCAGGCTGCAGGGTGACCGTCCCCTCTGGCTTCTTTTTCTCTTGCTCCTGTCTCATCACTTCACCTGTGGGACTCAGAGAAAGGTGAAGGAGGGTCACTAAACCTTAAACGCATGGTCAACTCTGTGCTTGTGCTTTTATATCAAAATCTACATTCTCACTGAGCTTAGGTTTTCAATGCAGATGCAACTCTTGTGCCAAAGTCTTGAGTCATTTGTCATTTCTTTACTTTCTGCAACCAATGAGTGGGAGTTGTTTTTTTTTATCTTTTAATACAACTCTTCAGGTTTTCTGAAGGTCTTTCAGAGCTTTTGTATGAGCCGTGGAGTCTTTTCACCTATTTCAATGACAGAAGCTTAGAAATCTGTTTTTATGACTTTTTCTCGATATTAATGCAGTGGTTCTGGAAAGTGTATACGCTCCTGTTAAACTGGCTTTTGTCATTTAAAAAAAAATAAACCATGATAAACAATTTCAAATAATTTGCTATACATAATGTCGCTGTCACTCTGCACAATTTAACAGAAAAGCAAATCATTACAAATAAGGTGTGCACACTCTCATATCAGAATGTTACATCTTGACTTTGTAATATTTGCTGTCTCTACCTCACAAAACTTCTCCAAATCTCTCATATAGAGAGAACATGTTTTGCCCACAGACTATTCAAGTGAGCAACCACAGTTTCTCTGTTAGATTTGGTTCAGGACACCGTTGCAAAACTTTAATAGCTTTCTTAAGGGGGATTGCTATTGATATACTATTTCCTCTCTGTGATGCTGAAAGTTTAAATATGTCTTCATCTTCAACTTTTTAGCAGACGCCTAAAGATTTTGGATCAAACCCGACTGATATTTGGAACTGTTGAGTATTTTCTCCACTTGGTCATAAATCTCAGCTCCATCTAAAATGAACCCTGAGGCAGAAATGCTACCCCCACCATGTTTCATTGTTAGTTTTGTTGGTGAGAAAAGAAAAGTTTTCATCACATTATGAGACTTTCTCCATCAGGATTTTTAGAGACTTTATCCAGGCCTGATGGTTTTCTTTGGAAGAAAATTCTTGCAACCCAAAACCTTAATCTAAAGCAGGGGTCTCAAACTCCAGTCCTCGAGGGCCGCAGTCCTGCAACTTTTAGATGTGCCTCTGCTGCACCACACCTGAACAGAATAATTAGGTCATTAAGGCTCTGGAAAACTGATCTACACAAGGAGGAGGTAATTAAGCCATTTCATTCCAGTGTTTTGTACCTGTAGCACATCTAAAAACTGCAGGACTGCGGCCCTCGAGGTCTGGAGTTTGAGACCCCTGATTTAAAGACTGCTGTCATGCACACACAACAGAATCTGAATAAACTATATGAATGCATGAATATGTAAATGGTGTAAATGTTTAAAAGTAGAGGAGGAAATTTATTTCAACTATAATGAAATGGCAGGTGTGAACTCAAGTACACTGTACGATGAAAGTGAATCAGCAGGTGCCTCAATAAAGCATCAGTTTCAGTTTGAGTACATCCATGAAACAACTTTAAAAGTTTAGAAAGCCTGCAAAGTATATGGAAGTTAGGAACAGTTTAAACACTTATATAGCACAGGAGACATGGGATGATGGATGAAGCAGCACCATTATTGACTGAAATAAACTCTATAACAACCAAAGATTTTCAAATTTTCTTCTTGATTTAATAACTTATTATTTTCTTGAACAGATTCTGCCTTAAATCTGTAAAATGCAATATTGTGTAAAAAATTACATTGATTTTCTAAGTTTAATTTCTTTATCCTATTTTGTCACTGTGCTTACTTTGATTATACAATTGTGTTCTGTAATAAGATGGCTGAATTCATGTATTTATAAACGAGTAACATTAATCATTGTGAACCTGATGATATTCATAAACCTATCCTCCCAACCCAGCAGATTCCTCCAGATGCATCTCCCCCGATTCTGTCTCTGTCTTATTAAAGTTCTAATGGAAAGTGATTGATGACAAAATTTCCTTGTGATTAAAAAGAGCTGTGACAGAAATAGTTATGTTGCAGGAAGAGCGTGCAGAAATGTCACCGTGACGTCGTTAATGGGTTCTTTTCAAATCACCTCAGAGATTTACAGGATTGCAAATAATTTAATATGCCAGGCCAGTAACGTTGTTGTAATAAGCCATCTAAAACAATTTATTGGATGTTCCCTCACAATAAATCATGAGGGTCATGCATGTTTTATGAACAATCAGTCAAGCTCAAGCATCAGCAGGCTGGATAATGATGAACTATTGAGAGCCATGGGCTTATTTAAGTTCAGAGATGGAGTAGGACAAATATCATTCTCAACGGGCGATCCTTAAAAGCTGCTTTTTAGTTTTTATGAAGGCGTCTGTTTCCTGGCTTCTATCCATCTGTCTATGACAGTGCAGAGTGACAGTGCATTTCAATGAGTCTCTCTCCTATAAATATTCACTGCTCTCGCTGACATTTTTTTATTTTTCTATTTCACCCCAGACAGTTTTACCTATACAGATGGTGGAGAGGGTATGAGTCCCTTCATGGTCCGTCATGGATTATTAAAAAGTTACAAAGGAAAGTTTTCTAAGCCATGCCTGACTGTACTAAAGCTCCTTTGGGTTAAATGCAACTGTCACAAGCTGTACGATTGATGAAAATATTACAATTCTTACTTGTTGATTTTGACATGTCTTGGGGGGGAACAGAACAATCAAACCAAACATCAAGGAGATTATATATATATATATATATATATAAGGGTCCTTGAGCTGGTGTGTGAAGTTGAAAGGTTCCGGCAAAAATAGTTGGACTCACCTGGATGCATGGTTCTGACTCTGAAACCAGTCACCTTGAGAGGAGTTGGACATGCTTTGACTCTGGAGTTGTCCCTGTTGAGAGGAACTGGGCAGGAGTGGGCCCCCCATTATGGGGGGCAACAAGACTGCGGGGACATTGGGCTTTACCCCAGTGAATCAGAGGGTAACCTCCCTCTGCCTGCATTATGGGTTAGTCTGTTATCCGAGTGATGTCTTGTTACTGGTCTTCTGTTCCTGTCATTAATTGTCCATAGCAGACACCATGTTAAAGCATAAGGATGTAAACATTTGCTTTTGTCATCAGGACATCTTAGGCCACATTTTGATGATGAACTTTTCTGCTATGGGGTAGAGGTCCCATCCAAAGTGGGGGTATTAAAGTATCTCAGGGTCTTGTTCCTTGTTCATGAATGTGGGCAAAATGAAGTGTAAGTTCGCTCTTCAGATTTTTGCTATTTCCACAGTGCAGTCTATCAACCTACCTATGGTCATGAGCTTTGGGTAACAACACAATGAAAAAACTTTTTTCTGCAGTTTTACAGAAAAATGATTATGGAAACAAGCAGCAAAAATTGTGGAAACAAGTAGCAAAAAGTTTTTTCCGCAGGGTGTCTGGACTCTTGCTTACAGTTAGGGTGAGAAGCTGTATCATCTGGGAGGAGCTCAAAGAAGAGCAAGTACTTTTCCACATCAAGAGGAGCCATTTGAGGTGAACTCTCTGCTTAGGCTGCTGCTCCTGTGACCCAACCTTGGAAAAGCAAAAGGTAATGGATGGATGGATGTTTGAACCAGAGCATTAGCCAAAAACGGTATATGGATTGCTTTTCTAGTCATGCTAAAATCACTTTGAGCACTTCTCAACTTATGATAATACGTATCAGTGTATGTTCTCGCATGAATGGTGGCCTGAGTAAGAATCTCCTTCAGCCATGTCCTACCAGTAATATAAAAGGAAATCATCTGAGATTCTGGGTAGGATGAAATTCTGTGTGCATTTCCTCACAAAGCAAGTCAGCTACTCTCCGTATTGTCAACGGCCCGCAGGAGGAGCTCCCAATTAATGGCATAAAAGCAATAAAAATTCTGGTAAGAATGTAACTAACATATAAGTTAATGTTTTGTATCTTTGCTTCCCTTTCAAGTCCTGGTTGCTAAGTTGGACAGCTGGGTAGAAGGCGGTAGTCACAGGTAGATTTAGCACATGTAGTGTTGTTTCTCTGAGGCAAAAACTGGAAAAGAGCCAAAATCTATTTTTGTGGAGATTTCCAGTTATTCTTAACATTTAGAAAGTAATGGAAGACACTGGTTTAGCATTTTGCCGTGACAGACCTGCACAATCTGCCTTCAGGTTTCTTCAGTAAGTTTTGTCCAAAAGCCCTTAAGTCTGTGTAATTGGAGGATTTGGCAACTTAGCTTGCCTGGATGTCAGCAGACACATGATTTTTAAAATCTTGGTTTTACCAGCACAGATATTTAAAAGTAGGTTCTGTTGATACTAGAACAACCTGACGGATGGTAAGAGGGTGGCTGGAAGCTCTTGACTTACAGTCTTGTTTTTTGTTTTTTTTTAACATAGTTCAAATGTGTGCATGTGTACTTGAAATAGGTTCTGAACAGCCAAAGTAATTTACATCTGGATTAATGTTGGATCTGTTCATTTTAAATTTGAAATTGCCCAGCTGGCTCAAACCAACATTTCAACAAAAATGTTTCAGCAAACTTGTCCACAAACGCACATAATGATGACTTGAGTTTATCAAAGGTGCAGCTAGAAAATGAGACATAAATTCTAGAGTAAAAACCAGGTTCTTGATTTTCCCTTTAAATCATAGGATGCTGGTGTGAAATTACATTCGTCTAGACCTGCACTTTGGCAATAAGGGGAATGCAAAGAACATTTTATTCTCCAATTGCCATGCATGTATACATAGTTCATATGATCATCTGACGTCAGCTGCACAGGATCAGCAGTGCCTGGCAAGAACTTTTTCACATTTTGTGACATTACATCTTCAAACTTCAGTGTATTTTGTTGGGATTTGATGTGGTGGATCAACACAAAGTAGTGCACATAGAGAGTTGAAAAGAAGATAGCACATTGTTTTAGTAACCCTGTTTTCAGTTTGTGTAAAGTAAAATCTGAAATTTGTGGTGCGCATTGGTTTTCAGCATCATCGATTAAATACTTTGTAGGACCAGTTCATACTGCAATTACATCTGTGGTAAGATATACACATTTAGAAACTTTTTTCTTGAGATTCCAGTTCTTCAAAATAACTCAAGCTCATAGCACAGATGGAGAACTTTTAAACCTTGCCACAAATCCCCATTTGGATTTCTGTCTGGACTTTGACCAGGCCACTCAGATGCATGCAACCATTCCATTATAGCGCTGTGTGTTTTGGTGTTGTTTGCTGGAGTGTGAGCCTCCACCTATGTCTCAAATTATGCCATGAGTCACTATAAGGATAGTGTGTTCAGCGTGATATGCAGGATTAGGTGTCATAATAAAGGTTTTGCTATGTTTTTCCTATTTTTTTTTTCTGATCTGACCAGTTAAAATTCAAAGATCATGTGTATACTTAATATATGAAAGCAAACTTCTGTAACTGCTCATGTTAAGGTTCTCTTACAGTGCACTTTGTTGACATTCTTGTTGGTATTCTCCAGTGTTTAACTTAATATGGGACATGAACCACTAATCCTCCCCGAGGGTATCCAGCCAGTGCTCTATTACCTGCCCATTATTTGGCACTCTTCCAAATGTTTGGGACCATGCTGTGGATAGAACTAATCCTGTAATGACACAGATAGTTAATTGATTGCAGGCTGATCTCTGCACAAGGCTCTCTTGCAAGATAGAAATGGTTGTTTGTGAGGAAGAAGTCTACCCTTTCTACAGTGAATTGATTCAAGACAGTGACAGAACAGGGAACCCCGTAAGCCCATTAATTAATGACTTTGTCATCAATTGCTGCACGAGCATCCAAGGTGTGCCAACAACACACTCCTGTCTCAGAACAGCATCGTTTGTTATTTCAGTGTATTGCATGCAATTGATGCCCCATATTGTACCATACATGATGCAAGATGGTGCAAGGCTCTGCTTTAAACTAATAAACACTATTCATTATCCTAAAAACTTGAGTTATGTATTGCTTTAATTTTTAAGACGTTTGGATAAATCAAGACAATTACTTGCAAAACTGGTTGGACTCCGTCTGAAGTGTTGCAGTTTTACAGAGAACATGATCTATCATTGAAAGGCTCAAATTGAAAAAGCACTGTTTGAAACTATGAATATTACAAGTCTGGAAATTTGATTGGAGAAGCAATAAAGACGTCAGAGTAATTTTATAAGCTTATGTTACAAAGGAATCGTAGACTGCTTAAAATCAAATGCATTCTATCAAAAACTGATTTAAGTACAATTGCATGTAATATGTTATACTTTTAGAAACTGGCATTGAAAGTCCCATTAACTTTCAAATTGGTTTTGTCAATGCTTCCACATGAAATCTTGTTTCATTAAAGGTCTGCTATAAATTGACTATCCATACAGATTTTTTTTTCCCCAAAACGTTAAACTTTTAATTTCTGTTCTGATTTCTGCATCTGTCTGCTTCCTTGTCGCTTGTATGTCACTTCACAATAGCTTGTTGGAATGTGGACCCAAGTTTCCTGGGGGTGTCTACTAAAAGGAAACTCATGGTGTTATTCTCAGTCGAATGTCCCTGAAGTAAAAAGTTGAGAGAGGATACTAAAACAGCTTCAGATGACAAAAACACACAATGGATTTCCCCACCTCTGCAAACATTGTCAATGCTTTTCAAATTTCCGATGTCAAATAGTTACATAAATTGTCAAACAGCAATGGGTCCAATCTCCCAGTTGTGAGATGCACCAGCTAGCACCACTTCTGAAGCTTAGAGACACCATTAGATGAAGAACTACATGCTGAACAGGAGGAGTAAGGGAACAAGCTTTTAACGGAAAAACCCTCAATGGGTTTCCTCAAACATACTGGGATCTGAAAATGTTTTCTTTTGTACTCAAAATTTCACTGGCCATCTTCAGTGACAGTAAAAAAATTGTAAAAAAACCTCTTTACATTCAAAAGTTCTACATAATATCTTCTAGGATGTACCTGGTTTTATTTATCATGTAATATTATTGTACCCAATAAGCAATAAGCTTATTGGGTACAATGTTCCTTTCAGGAATGCTTTAATTATTTTAGCATAGATTCAAGAGGATGTCGAACATTTTAGTCCTTGTTGACTTGATGCCATTATGTGACTGCAGCAAATTTGTCAGATGTAAATCTTTGCATACACCAATCTGCCTTTCCACCACATCCCACAGATTGAGACATGCTGACTGTGAAGGCCACTCACATACACTATGTGATGGGATGTGGTCATAAAGTAATAAACATGGCAAGCAACAATACTCTGGTAGGCTGTGGTATTTAAATAATGTTGACTTAGTTATAAGGGGCCCTAAGTGTACCAGCAAAATGTTCCCAACACCGTTGCTCTTCAACTCAAACCAGAACAAGGCAACATGGATCAATGTTTTCATGTTGTTGACGCCATGTTCTGACCTTACTACCTCAAACCACCTCTATGTGAAAACCCAGACGATCATCAGTTTCTGTAATACTAAGACCAGTTTGTCTATTACCAGCAGCTAGCATTCAAAGTTACCTAATTCATCTTGCTTGGTTTAAAACATCTTCATCACTTCTATGTCTAAATGGCTAAACAAGCAATTAAACAAGTGTGCCTAATAACGTAGAAAGTGACTATAAACACGCAGGACTTTAAAAAGCAAAGTCCTAATGATTTTGTACAATCAAAATCATCTCCTGGACACCTCAGGTATATGTGGCCTTTATTTATTTATTTTTTTTACCCCTCCAGGGGGTCTTTTGTGGGCTCTAGTGTCCCCCACATGACAGTAGGCTGACAGGAAACGGGGAAGGAGAGGGGGGAAGACATGCGGCAAATGTCGTCGGGTCCGGGAGTCGAACCCGCGACGGCCGCGTCGAGGACTCAAGGCCTCCAAATACGGGTCGCGCCAACCACCACGCCACCACAGCACGCCCGACCTTTATTTTTAGAAAAAATATGTTTATCTGAACAGTCTTTAAAATCTGGCCTATTCAAATAAATCTGTGAAAAAGATTTGAGTCATCCATTATGTCTGAAGTTAAATCACACCAAAATTTTTGGTAAGTTAGAAATACTAAATATTTAGTAAATATCTCTATTTACTAAATGTCACATTAATGAGAGAGAGAGCATTTCAGATATTTGTTTCAACATCAGATGTTCACATACAGAATAATTACTGTGCATGTTTCACACCTTGAACACAATGCTTTCTTGCTTGACATGATGGGAAAGGCAAAAGAAATCAGCCAAGATATCAGGAAGGGATAAGTAGAGCTACACAAGTCTGGTTCATCATTGGGAACAATTTCCAGATGCTTGAAGGTGCCACGTTTGTTTGTTCAAACAATTACAAAAGTGGCTTAAGGACAACAAAATCAATGTTTTTACCTGGTCATTGTAAAGGCCTGATCTCTATCCTTCAGAGAATTTTGGGGCAGATCAGAAAAGGCGTGTGCAACCGAAGAGGCCTTAAAACCAAATCCAGCTCCACCAGCTCTGACCTTACTTTGGAGGAATGGACCAAAACTCAAGCAAACTGTTCTGAGAAACTTGTGTAAAAATATCAAAATGTTTGACAACATACAATTCAAAGGCATTGCTACTAAATACTGAGGAAATTATTTCATCCATCCTTTTTCATGAAGAAAAGTACAAAGTTGGGACAAAAAAAATAGCAAAAAAGGAATAAAAGTTCAAGGAAGAAGGTTACGAAAAAAGCTTAGATTTTTGGAAGTCAAACATAAAAACATATTTCCCATTCTTGAAGACATTTTTGCAATGAGCCGTGCAAGTAAGGTGGGAAAAATGATTAGCAAGCAGAGCAATATGAGGTGTTTGTGTCTTGTTTCTCAAAACCCTGTTTTAGTCACTAGGTCTTACCTGATGTGTTTGTTGCGATTATTAATATCACGGTGAAGGTTCAGCTCAGAAATGACGGGAAAGTGATTTTGGTTTGTTCTTGTTTAAAGTGAGACAGTCTGGTAGATGTTGAACTCGGTGTCCCCATGTTGCTATGCTGCAATGAGCATGATTGACAGATGGATGTGCAGGAGAAAGGTTACAGGGGCTTTGGAGGCAGCTGAGGAACTATAGGATGGGAGGGGCTGATTGGGATGCGCTGAACACAGATCACACTCAAGATCATGTCACACTGCCCATACCAATAGGTTCATGCACAGACATACCATGCAAATCTCCACTTCAGTCACAAAAATCAACACAGGCAGAATTGCAGATAGAATTGTGTATTTTTTGTATTACAGACTCTCTGTTCGGCTAATGACAAATTTGTAAAAATGCACATTTCCAAGTATCCTGAGATAGACATGCACAGGCACACATCCACTAGATCGTAGGTGAGAGGGAGCCTGGTGCCTCCCTACTTATGGAACAGCTCGCCCAGGTCATTATCATCTGTGAACTGCGACTCACGCTGACATCGTCTGGATGGCCAGCGATGATGGAGGGGCATGCTGCGACAGGCTTTAGGTGTCTCAAAAAGAGACTGGCAGGGGATGTCAGTTAGTGAGAACAAAACAAATGGCAAGAAAAACACGGACGTGTACAAAGCACAAACAGGAAGATTTGCAGGGAAATCGGACACAAGAGCGAGGCGGAGGGATAGAAAACATATTCAAGCCATCCAAGAGAAGAAAGAAAAAAGGAAAATGAGGGTTTGATTTTTAGACAAAAAGGTATAAAAAGAGGGGGGAAAAAATAAGCCACAAAAACAGACTAAATAGAAGCCGACAAAAAGGAGAGGAAGCAATTTCTATTTGGATAAAAAAGCCCAGCATTGGGACGAGCTCAATAGCAAGCCATGGTCTTGTCATCATGTCCCTTTTTCTTACAAGAACAACCTGTTTGATCTGTGCAGAGTAATATGGTGAACTGCAGGGGGTATCCACAGCATCAAAGGGAATTTAAACCACACACTGGCCCATTACGGCGCGCTCATGTGTGTGCGTGTCCGTCTTTCTAACCGTGACCGACTGCACGCGTGTCAGTGAGCACGCAGCATAGCAACAAAGCATGATTGTATCGGTCTTGCAAAGTTTGCACAATTATCAGTCAGCAGGTGTTCTGGGCACAATGTGTCTTAACTACCAATCAAAACTAGCACCCCCGTCTGCTCTATTATTGAGTGTAACAGGGGAAGTAATGACAATGAATTCTTGATGATCCATGACAGCAACAGCGAGAGTTGTGGGGTGGCAGCGCTTGTTTTCTGTGGAGTCCCTTTGTGG
This sequence comes from Xiphophorus couchianus, assembly GCF_001444195.1. Lineage (NCBI taxonomy): Eukaryota > Metazoa > Chordata > Actinopteri > Cyprinodontiformes > Poeciliidae > Xiphophorus > Xiphophorus couchianus. The sequence goes on along the minus strand of NC_040231.1, from coordinate 21,757,456 downwards.
CTTTGTGCATCAGTAAACGCACTCTGCTCTCTGGTGGAGGTAAAAGGTGTTGGGCAACATGAAAAAAAAAAGAGGACAGAGAAGACAGACATGGCTGTCTGAAGAGTGTTGATCGATGGCCCATTCGGTTTGGCTCAGGGCTCACATGAATAAACATGGAACTGATGTTTGCTGCAGACATTTTGAATGCAAACCTTTGATTCTGTAATGAGATGAGATTAAAAAATGTAACTGGAAAAATCTAATCTGATTATAGTTACTGCTCCGAGGAGATTGAGTCATAGCTCAATATTGATGTTTCAGGATTTACATTTTTGAACCATGGATTTTTCTGTCCCAGGTGAAAACAAATTGAGAAAACCACAAGCGACTACACCTTTCTCCCTTTCTTAGGGCTTTGGAGTTTATTGTCAACCCCCTGGTATCCATACTATACAAAACAGAGGAGTTATGAAATGTATGTAAACACCTAATCAATAGTTTCAATCGACAGCGCTGCAAAGGCTTATCAGGCCTTTCACAGTCTGTCTTATAGCACCGCTCAGTGAATTATGGACATTAATTCTCTCTCGTAATTATGAGAAATTGATTTTCCGGTTGAGCTTCTCCCAAAGGCAAGGCCCACATGAAAACCAAATCATGTCCGTGTGTTGGCCAACGCTTTGGGGCTGTCGTTGTGCTGGCCAGCTTGCAGGGATTAGTGTCTGAATGTGAGACATTGCTGAAAAAGGAGCACATCAGATGTCACAAGTGATTCTTGCTCCCTTTGTACTCTGTGTACTCTCCTGAAAACATGTTTATTTACTGAATGACAAATGTTCTGTATTTTAATTAGAAACGATAGACTTTATGTGGAAGACAGACACAGTTACCAATATAGTATGCATGGGTTTAATCGCTTTATATAAAATTGCTTCCAAGGAACCAAACTTTCTTATGCACTTTTAAAAGTGAACGATCAATAGTACTCCAGGCTTTCTGGCACGTATTTAATGTTTGTTCTTGGATGTTATAAACTTTTTCATCCAGTATTCTGTCCAGTCATTTTCTGACCAGCTTCCAATGCCCAGATGGCCAACTGGTGAGCTGCTGTTGCTCAAATTTCAGAAGAAGTCAATGCTGGTTCTGAGAAAAAAAGGTGTGAGAAATAAATGTGCCACAGTTTGTAGTGTAAGTTTGCTCTATCGCAGAAGATCAGTCAGAGGGGCCATGCAACCTTTGTGCACCTCACATGGCCATTGCCTGTGAAATAAATGGAAATAATTGGCACCAAAAAGAGCTTATGAGAAAACAGCTTACTTTGAAAGCAAAAATGGAACAGGAACAATATAGTTTCAGACACAGAATATTGTGTTTTAGCAACAACAAGATAAAGGGGATTATCTGTGAGGGGACACAGTTATTGGAAAAAATTTTAAACAGTTGCTCTCAATTATTTTGATTAACTTCATCAAGACACACCTCCAAGGGACTTTTTCAGGTTTTTTCCAAATTTTAAAACACAATAGAATATCTCAGTATTTATCTTTCATTTCTAGAAAATACATAAACATTTCAAGAGTAAGAAATTAATATTAAATTAATTCCAGGTAATGTATCTATTGCTAACTTTTAATGGTCATGTTGAGTTCTGTAGCATTTTAAGACCTGCCTCTGGGTGGCCAGATCATAGCATGAAGGATCCATCCTCCTCAGATCTCAAGCAGCCAACACACACAGTTTTGAACATCTTATAAATATATTTATCTACAGGATGAAATGTTCACCAAAACTTACCTATCTGAAAGTAAATAAAATGACAAAAATCTACCTCCCTTAATAAGGGACTGATTTTTACCCTTTACCGAGGGAGTTTACGTCCGCCATTTTGATCGCTGTTTACATTCCCCCATCAGCTGATGCAGCGGTGGCCTGTGACGTCATCAGCTCTGACACAGCCAAACTCCAGACTAAACACCCGGACATTGTTATTGTGTCTTGTCTCTTGTCTTGTCTTGTCTCTATGCTGTAACTGCGAAGTAATTTCCCTGCTGGGATGAATAAAGTACTTCTATTCTATTCTAAACAGGAGAAAAGAGCAAAAATAAAAGGCAGTTCACTCCAATAAACTGAACTTCTGCAAGGAAGGGTGTTTACCAGGAACAACAAACAGTGTGGCCACTTGGGAGAGGCAGAGGGTGGATGGCAGAAAGTCTGCGTCAGTGTCTTGTATAGCCGTCATCTCTAACAGGCCACCAATCCGCCGTCTGTGGTCTTCAAGAGCCAATCAGTGTTGGTCACACTCAGATTTGCATAATCAACCTTATGACGCCAGTCGTAACGAGTGTGAATGGCTGAACAATATTTTTTTTCAGCACAACATTGGCAAATATTAATCTGCATAAAATTTGATCCAGTTAAGAGAAAACCACTGTGTGATTCCATCAGTCTGTAAGATGCCATGATGTGAAGGTGGAGTCTACCCCACCCAGATGCAGTGGTTAGACCAATCAAGACATAATGGGTAGAAAGGAGCAAACAGTAACTTACGTTCATGCTGGGTGGGATAAACTCTAACCCATGAACACCAGAGGATGGTAATAACATAACTTTGCCATGGTTAAAATACAATTAAGTGTTTATCCACCATCTGGGAAGAGTGGAAACATCTAATTAGAACACTGACATCACATTTATCCAAACACTTCAGTATCCCGCTTAAACAGAAACTAATATGGAGCACATTTTACACTGCAAAGAATATATCACAGATAATTTCCTTGTACTCAGTACCCAATAAATTTTGACTCCTAAATTCCAGCATGATGATTGCATTCAATACACATTTTTGCAAGAGTGTCACTATGATCATTAGATGATGAATGAACCGTAACCATGATCCTTTACCAAGCCTCACAAAGGCAGTGCTGCTTCCATTTTTCCCTGGCACAGGTGTGTGTGATTTTGGTTCCGCCATTACAAATTATGTTGGCTGGTTAAAGTTATGCGCTGACAGAGAAATATTAGCTAATTAATGCGTGAGGTCGTAATTATTATAATTACGACCTCATTAGCACACCTGATTATGCTTAATATATTATGGTGATTACAGCAGGACATGAAAGTTAAAAAGCTCAAAGAGAGACAGGCAACAGGGGAGTCAGAGGACATGACACGGTGGGGTTTTCACCACATGCTACAGTTAACATGTGTGGCTTCTAAGCTTGGGCCAAGAAACACTCATTTCTGATTATTTTTTATCATTATAAACCACTTTCTACCTATATTATAAGAGCTTTTTTTAGCAGCTAATCTGTTTCTGTTTAAATGATCCATTACCAATGGTTTGCTGAAAGAGCTTCCAATTATTTTTGGTCGTATCTCTTATTTCAGGATGCAGCACATTGTCATAATGTTCAACTATAAGGATAAGCAAGTATAAGCTACAAATTTATTAAAAGTGTTTATCTGGCTCTTTACTTTGACTAAGAAAACTGAAAGTAATCAAGCAAAAGTATTGATTTAAATGAGTCCAATTTGTTTCTGGTGTGTTTCAGTGTATCAGGGGGTTTTCTTGGTCACAGATTTAACTACCTAACTTAACATCAATAATCTTCACAAAGCTAACACCCCCACAGCATAATGCTGCCACCACCATGTTTTATTTGTTTGGTTGTATTCAGTCTCATTTGATCAGATTATCTTTTTTCACATGTATTCATGTGTTCATGTGGTCATCTACAGGACTTCTTATGGACCACTTCTTAACACTCTCCCACGAAGGCTGGATTAGTAGAGGCATGAGGTTATCCTGTCAAAAGATTCTCCAACAACTACTAATCTTTGCAACTCCACACACCTGTTGGTTGATTTTCTGATTGCTTAGATTGTAAGTTTAGGTAGCTGTCCATGTCCTGGTAAGTTTACATTTGTGTCTTATTCTTTCAATTGTCTTAGAGGATGGATTGAGCGTAGATCCATGAAAAGCTCAAAGCTTAACGCATAACCATATAACATATTTTTTTGTTGTTTTGTTGTTTTAAGCTTTTCCACAACTTCCTCTGCAGTGTTCAACAACCATTGAGGCCTTCATTGAACAACTGTAATCACACAGTAACACACTTTTCTTTCTTACTAGGTATAACTTCTGAAGAAAACTCGTGTCGCTGGATTTTATTAGTTGTAAAGGGGTAGGACATAAATAGTTTTCTCACAAGCATACACACTTTTCTGATTTTTCTTTGTAATGTTCTTTCATTTCTCAGTTATACACTCCTTTCTGAGGCTCTATCAAATAAATTCATAACAAACATAGAAGTTTGTTGTTGGAATGTAAAAACCTTAAGTAATAAGAAATACTTTTGCAGTTCCACTCTGAAAGTCAATCAGATTTCTTAGGTCTAAATAACTCAACAAATTTCCATCAGAGTGGAATCATTGAGGGCACACTGAGGAGTTTGACCAAGGAGGAGTTTAGAATAGATTCATTGCTCTTCCAAATTATGAGGCAACAGCTGAAAAGGTACATGTGAAGCCAGCTGCCTTCCAGAGAACACTTCAGAGGCATCCCACCTGGAAGACACGCCAGAGCAATGATGGATGGGTGGGTGAACATGTTAGTCCTAAACTGGACTTAAATTCAATTCAAATTCATGTATGTACCAGGCTGTCATCTGTTCATGTGTAACACACCAGAATGTCAGGCATTTATTCTTGGCCTTTCATATTGCAGCAGCCGGTGCCCCAACATTCACCTCGCATGTCTTTCTGAGAAGCCAGAGGCTCCTACTGTAAGTGATTATGAAACAACGAGGGTTTGTTCTTGTAAACCAGGCATCTGGTGTGCCAATCCTGTTTCCAGATTTAATATAATTTTTTATTGTATTTGTGCAACAGCATAGCTCTTAGTGATGAGAAAAAAAAAGAAAAACTTTTTTAAGCACTATTGTTTCAACATCTTATAGAATACAGCAATTAAATCCAGTTGATTTGGAAGTCCTTGTGATGGACTGGTGACCTATGCAGAGTGTACCCTGCCTCTCGCCTGTTGACCACTGGAGATAGGTGGTTAACAGGCAATTCAGGCAGAGCTTGGCCCCTCATGACCCCACTAGGGTTAAGCCTGCAAGTTAATGGATGGATGCATGATTTGGAAGTTCTGATTTTTCACCACATGGTCATGTTGAGTTTTCTGAGTTGTATGTGGGTTGTGGATGTGTGTGTGTGGGCGTGTTTGTCCTACCTTCTCCTTTTGCAGGGTGCGATAAGCAGGATTGGAGTTCATCAGGTGGCAACCAGGAGGAGGAGCTTCAATTAAACAGAAACAAGATGATTCCATCACTACAAATGGTAATCAGACCTGTAGATAACACTTGCTGAACTTACCTGACCCAATATTTACTTTACACCTCGTTGTCCTTCTTTGCATGTGGTTTCTGTTGAGAATCTGCTCTTGAGTTCCAGGTTCCAGCTCCTCGTTACCTCTCGCTGCTTCAACATTCCCTCCGGATTCCTCCTTGTCCCCCTTCCACTTCGCAGACAACTCCTACGTGAACAGGAGGAGTCTGAGGGCTTCTCAAACTCCTCCTATCTTTGATCCTGTCTTTGAGTCTGGAGGAATCTTTGAAACCCCAAAGCTCTGCCTTGGGGGGGATCAAGCTCTGCCTGCCTGTCAAACCATCCATCACTCTCCATCACCATCTAGCCATGAAATAAACAAAGAGAAACATTCACTAGCTGAATGCTCACCTTGCTCTTGCAGCCTCAGCCTCAGAGCACTCACTTACCTCCTCCACAGACATGTGTCATCTTCATTAACAGTAAGACCTTCTGCTCCTCATCTTCACCTGCAAATCACATCCTATTGTGGACCTGGATTTCCCTACACCCACCTGTGGGAAGCTGGTGGTTCACCTTCCCACAATATTAATTTCTCCAAAATAAAAAGTAGTGTCATTTTATAGTACTGTAGGAACCCGGCCTTTGAGAATTTGAGTTTCAGACATCTGAAATTAGTAAATGGCCTATATATATATATATACTGCTCAAAAAAATAAAGGGAACACTTTAAGTGTTAAACACCTGTTTAAGTGTTCCCTTTATTTTTTTGAGCAGTGTATATATATATATATATATATATATATATATATATATATATATATATATATATATATATATATATATACAGTACAGACCAAACGTTTGGACACACCTGTCTAATTCAATGGGTTTTCTTTATTTTCATGACTATTTATAAGGCAAGAAATCCCACTTATTAACCTAACAGGGCAACACCTATGAAGTGAAAACCATTTCAGGTGTCTACCTCTTGAAGCTCATCAAGAAAATGCAGAGTGTGTGCAAAGCAGTAATCACAGCAAAAGGTTGCTACTTTGAAGAAACTAGAATATAAGGGGTATTTTCTGTTGTTTTACACTTTTTTGTTTAGTGCATATTTCCACATGTGTTATTCATAGTTTTGATGCCTTCAGTGTGAATCTACAATGTCAATAGTCATGAAAATAAAGGAAACTCATTGAATTAAAAGGTGTGTCCAAACTTTTGGTCTGTACTGTATACATATATATATATATATATGGCACTTTATCAAGTCCAAAGCACTTTACATGACATTCAGTCAATCAAGTAACTATGTTACCTTCAGTTTTAAAAATACTACATATATATACCGGTAATTGAATTTCCTAATGCAACTCCTCGAAATTGAACCTCTGTTTCTTTAAAAACTCCTGCTCTTTCTGAAATTCCACCTTCAAGACATCATCACAACATTGTTCCTCTATGAATCCTTTAACCAGCGTATCACTGAGAAGTAGTGTGCATTATGAGCTCGACAGATGTGCAGTTCCACCGTGTGTTTGCTAACTGCTGCTGGCTAGTCAGAAGTAGCTGAGTGGGGAAGTCACAGGTTGCTGTGTGAGGTGGAAGGTTGGAAAAAGCTAGGTTCACTCAGGCATTTTGCACAGCTGAGAGATTGCCATGGGAGATTAAAAGATTCTCAAACATGCATAAAAGAATCAAAGCAACACCTCAGGTATGTTTTGGAGGAGAGACTATATATAATATGATGTAAAGCTCAAAAAAGTCAATTTTACATAATACTGCCCCTTTAATCTTTGTGTAAATATACTAACAGATTATATCAATTAGTATATAACTAACTGATATACACTACTACTGTAAAATACTGATATTTCTGTAAAATATCAGTATTTTACAGAAAGCTTCTTCATTTAAGTCAATGCACCTCATTAGTCAGCCACTGTATTTATTCATAGCTTCTTACAAATGTCTATGTTTTTACATTTTAGAAATGTATCTAACCATATTCACTTACTTGTCATTATAGTTACAGTTTACCTGGTTGGAACCCCTGTTGCCTTAAGATCTGTGTTAATTCTTCTGGGTTTGATATCATGGTAGCTGCTGCTCCAGAGCAGGTTAGGATTCCAGGTAAGAGATCGAGGTGAACAAACTGCTATCTCTCCTGCAATCAATGCCCTGAGAACAAGAAGAAAAATAAATGGGTGGCGGTGTTCCCCCTCAGCCAGTTGTTTTTAATCTTCACCAATCATGCTGTTAAATCTTAGTTGGTGTGAAAATCTTTGTGATCGATCTGTCAGTAGAAATGATAGATTCATACCTAAAACAGAGACTAAAGTTTGGAGCAGGAATGGCACCTGCTGTGGCTTTCAGCTGCTATAGCCCATTTGCTTCAAGGTTAAAGGTTTTTCTGCTGATGATGCGAGAAAGTTCCAGTACATCAACAGTTTCTGAAATACTGTAGTTTGATTAACCCAGCTGACACAGCAATTGAACATTCAAAGTCACTTTCCTTTTCTTTCTTATTCTTCAGTCATTCAACTTCACCACTGTCATGATTCACAGGTCTTTGGGTTTTAGGCTCCCACAATTTTTTATTATTTTGTATGGTGTTTTATCGTCTCCAAAGCAGGAATCAGAAACTTCAGTACCCAATGGCCAGTGTCCTGCAACAATTAAATATGTCCCCGGTCCTGCACCTGAATTAAATGATAAATCTCACCTCAGAATACAGTCAAGCTCTACAGAGTTCTGCTAATGGTCAACTAATTTGAGTCAGGTGTGACAAGCATGTAAAACTGTAGGAACTCAACCTTTGACAACTTGGGTTTCTGACATCTGAAATTAGTAAATGGCCTTTATATATTTATATGGCACTTTATCAAGTCCAGAGGATGCCAAAGCACTTTGCCATGCATAGTCAGTGGCTGACTATGCATGGCATTCTGTCATTCATCCATCATTCACACAATGCATCTCACCACTGATGGTGTTGAGATCCATTGTAGCCACAGCAACAGAAGCAAGGCTGTCATACAATCAGAGCAACTGAACAGGTCGGCCTAATAAACTGGCCAGAGAGCATAGATAAATAAATGGATAGAAAGATGAAATTGCTGTTATAAATCTCAAACAGTGTGTTCTTTAGCCTGTTTTAAACTTTACTTTTATGCATAAAACATGTTATGGATGATATGTTTAGGATCTTTTTATTATTATTATTATTATTATTATTATTGTATTGTTCTTTGTCACTTTTGCATACAGATTCTTCAAAACTAGCTCATTTTGTTCTTCCAAGCAGGACCTGTGAATTTCCATGCTTAGGGGGCTGAATATTATTTGTCCATGCATGCCATCTCGTGTGCTACCTCCATCACCAAGCCAATTCTTACAATAATCACGAGGTTAGGAATAATGAACAGTGATGACCGTGTTTTAAGCAAAATAATGTCCCACCATCTCATGCATGGGAGCTCGACAGCATTCAGAGAAAATGACTCAAAGGCGCACTTGACGTGACTCTTTCTCCTCTGATGAAATTAGTTGAGTGAAAATGGAAGACAACAGTGGATCGAAAAATAGATGAGAGAATATTGCAAAGCAGCTTAAATATATGTGCTGTATAGATTTAGGTCATTTTATTTAGAAATCAAATAACTGAGCAGAAACGTGATTTTCCAAAACACTTCTTACTTTGACATGTGAGTTCTCTACATCCCCTCCCAAAGAATAATTTACTTCACCCTCTGTAGGGCTAATACAAGACAGCACAATGTTAACTCTAAAAGGCTCAGCTCCACCCTTAACTACATATTGATCTTATCTGTGCAATTTAAAAACTACCTCTCCTGCCTCCAGCTCTGATCCCGGGAGTGTGCGAGTACAGTCTCATCATACATACTGTGCAGACACATAACACGTAAAATGTTACACATTTGTGCACAAACACACACTGAGGGTGTGAACGGGGGTAGACCAGGAGGGAGGAAGGGGGGTTACACTCGAATACATGACTAATAGACTGTCGACACAGATAAATGACTTTTTAAGCAACAGAAAATTGCTCTATGTTCCATTCACTGAACACTAGTTTCCCCTCTTCTCTCGCTCCGTCTTCCCTCTTTCTTTGCCGCGTCTTTTCCCCTCCTATTTTTTCTGCTCGCTGTTCATCATATCTCCATCCTCAAACCCTCTTCATCTCCATACCCGTGCACCACTGAGTCCTTTCTCTTCTGCCGCGCTCGTTTATTCCTGCCTCACTGTACTTCTATTCGCTTTTCCGGGGCCTTGTTGCCAAAGCAACAAGTAGCAGAGGTTGGAGAGTGTTGGCTCTTTTTTTTTTCTTCCCCCCTTTCTTTGGTTTGGTAAAGAGGGCGATGGAGGAAGATTTGAGATGCAACAATAGTGGAATTATGCAAATTTATCCAACAAGTAACAATGGATTAGAGCGGGCTCTCTCACAGTTGACGGAGCCAGTTGAGAAGAGGCTTCCAAAAAGATTCTTGTCTCAAATCCTTGATTCATTTTCACAGTGAATATAAGCATGTGTCTATGTTTTGCCTTTGTCACAGCTTGGATGTTTGAAAATAATAAGAAAAATACTGAAAAAAAATATTTTTATAGAACAAAAAGAATTTTTAGGAACTTTTTCTAGTTAATGTTACAGGTAATTGCTCTTATTTTGAACTAGACATCCATGACACTGCAACAAATTATGTTTATTGCACCATTTATTTTTAAGTTGAGTTCAAGCATGAGCAAAAGGCATTTCAAATCAGTATCCAATAAAAATGAAAGGTTACACAGGTCTAAAAGAATCTAGATTATTGGATGAGTTCATACAAATTAAGAGTCACAATAAAATAAAAAAATGACTCCCCAATGAATATGTTTAAGAGTTCTTGAAATAAATGCATTACAGCAGCAGCAAATTGGAATGAAGTTAACTTCTCAATTGAGAATATTTAATTTGAGAACATTTATTCGTGTGTGTGCTTGGGAGTCAAATTAAAAATTACATGTTGAAAGCAAATGCAAACTTATTATCACCTGTAACAAATTGAATGAATCAAATGTAATGAACCGCGTTTTTTTTATATGCACGTTTTTAAGTTTGAGTTTGTGTGAGGTTTTAATTAGCACTCCATGACTTTCTGCTTTCCCAGCGCAACCCAACACAGACACAGTCATATGTTCCAACCCTCATGCGCACGCATTCAGACACGCACCCCCACGCACCTTAAGTAAACACACACAAGAATTAATGTTGTACACACACTTACACCTCCTGCACGCACGCTATACTCCCACGTCCAGGTAATGACACCACCAAAGGCAACCATGACCTGAACCCATGAGGTGGTCCCCTCTATTCTGGGGTGCAGCCCAACAGCCCAACCCGAACCACCCCCACAATGACCCTGTACCTCGACTCCATCCAGAGAGTGTTGATGTTTTTAAATCAAATAAATGTGATGAATTTATCAATGTCAGAGCACATTATTATCTAAAAATGCACTTAAAAAACCACACATGATTTGTGCTGCACAGGAAATTTGTAGCAGAAACACGTTCATGAAATATTGTTCCATCAGAGCACGCCAAAACATAATGGGAAACATCAATGACTTCAGACCAAAGAAAAGGAAAGCCATCCCACAGCTGAAAAAACAAACAACCCAGAAGCAAAACATAAAAAACAAACAGAAAAATAAAGAAAAGATCATAAGAATTTCCTCAAGTTGCCAATAAAGAGCAATAAATGACTTTTAGCTGTAATTTTTGTGTTTGGATGTTAAACATATCAGAAGTTTGGTTGTGTAAAAAAAAAACATAATAGTTTAAAATTAATCTTAAAAATAAATGCCATGGAATGGGCCAGCTCTGCTTTTCTATCCTCATTTACTTTTTCTCCCAATGACTTATGTTAACTGCTCTGTCCAAATTGAAAGTAAGTATGACTTTGGATGGTTGTCTGCCCCATTTGTCTCTGTGTGGCTTTGTGAGGGGTACGGACAAGTGATGGATGGATGGGTGGGTATTTGTCATTGAGCAACATAAAAGATATGTAGCGGAACTTTTAATTAGCAAAGCACAACTTGTCTTTTCACTGGGGTATAAAATGATGTGACGCAAACATAAAAACATAAAGCTACATGCCAAAACATTACCATATCTACCAAAACATCAATAAATAAAAAGGTTAAGACCACTGAAACTTGTGGCCAAACAGACACAGACCAATTCCCAGGTCTAAATCTTTTCCTAACTCTGCAAGGTAATCTGAAGGACTTGGAATGGTCAAGAAAGATTTTTGCAAAAAGGAATAGTGAAATATTTCTCTCTCTCTCTTGCTATCTCCCTTTTTCTCTCTCTTTCTCTCTCTCCTAATCTATCTCTTCCTAAAGATATGCATTAACCTTGTAAAATGTGATAGAAGAAAACTAAGTGCTTTTCTACTGGCTATACGATGATGTAGGAAGTATTAATGGCAGTGGTACCAAATAAGTGCAGTACTGTGATTGGTATTTATTTATCATTTGAATTTAATCAATATTCTCAAGTTAAAAACTTTTTTTTTTTTTTACATTTTTGGCTTTTGGGTTATGATACTGCAATGAAATTCACCTTAACTATGTGCAGGTTTGTCATTGACCATTCTCTACCATTAATTGCAAGCAGTTGAACAGAACCGTGACCCTATTTAACCTATTTTGGCGAAGCCCATGGTGTGACGGGTTTACTAGCAAACCTATCTTTCATCCCAGACTCCCTTCCTCCTTCTTCTAAGACCATCTTGACACCTTCTATGCAGCAAGCCGATGTACCAGGACAACTCAAGAGCAGCAATCCTTTATCTTACCACATTTGTGGTACAAGTAACATAACTTCTTAACATAACATAACTTCTTAACATAATTTCATGCTACCCCCAGTCAGATGCCTTCAAGGATAGTGAGTTCTTTTGTTCATGTCAACAACAGGCTCTGTCTTGAGAATACTAAGGCTTTACAACATTACAGTATGACCTCAAGAGTTAAAAGTCAAAAATTAATATCGTAATCTAAGTACTTTGAACAACAATTATTCCTAACAATATAGTAGTCGAAATATAGTTAAATAGTTAGTTTAGAATTGCTAATGTTTACTTTGTCATTTTGATTTGGATACATAGACATAAGTAAAAGTATAAGATTAACATATACAAGTTTTCAACGGCTTATTGTGTAGAATTTTATAGCTTTTGTAGTTCTGCTCTTTATAGAGTAATAGTAATACAGTATCTGCTTAATCAGTCAAGATTTTTGCATGGGTAGAGCCTCCATTCAGCTGCTTAGCAGTATGTTGCTCACAGCTTGACTCTGGGATTTTTGCAAAGATATCCCGAAACAGATGAATTTCTCTTTTTTGTTAGCAAGAGAAAAATGTAGAAACCTCTGTTCTCCATACAGCCTGGTCACTCCATTTCATCAAAAGGACTTTAAACCATTGGAGGGTTAACATGTTTTTTTGTGTGTTGCTTTGAAACCACAACTTTTACAACCTTGGTAATACCTTGAAACTGTTAGCCTGCTTTTCCTACTCACAAGTGTGCAGGGGAGGCTGCAGGCTATGCTGATTGAAAAACTCGAGTATAGGTGTTAAGACTCTCAGGAGAAATGTGTGTGCGCAAGAGAATGAATTGGAGGTGGAGATAAGACGAAGCCATAGGAGGAAAGCAGAGAGTCAACACTTGTATTCTGTAGTGCATCTTGCCTATATCCTCCCTCTTACCTCTGATAGGGGGCAGATTTCATAACAGCCTAATAACACCCTCCAAGAGGTCTCAAGATACAGCCATTCTATCTCTGCGAGAGCTGCCATCGTCTTTACCGCCACAATCCAGCCCCTGTCAACATCCGTCAACCTCTACAGCCCCTGAGCCGACTGATATTGACAATAAAACAGGCGGCGGGATCAGCAGGTTGCCGTGAATGTGTGCACACATGCGTGTAGGTTTTCAGTGCCGCTGAAAAGGTCCAGGAGTGGACATTCACTCCAACACCACCACCCAGCGAAGAGCTCTGTGTGCACCTGGTGGCTGCGCTCTCGCACCAACGGGATGAAAGTGGATTGCAGGGAGACGTGGGGAGGAATACAGAGAGACGAGAGCACAGAAAGAAAAATGTATAATGATCAGCGATGTTACGGCTATGGCTTTTGGACAGTTCTGGTTACTTGCGCTGTGCTGCAGAGGAGATTGAGAATTGCGAGCCTTGTCATGCATCATAAATGCATTACCATATGGGAATGTAGCCTTCACATGCTGCAGAGAATAGAAATTTGGGCTCCACATAAAGAAGAATGTGTTTTATGAGGTTGTGGAGGACATATTGCGTGGCAGGCCTCATAAACATATGCATGTTTCTTTTATGAGCTTTTCTGAGAATTGAAAAAGTCTTACGGAATGATGAAGGAGGCTTAAGAGGCAGATAAGCACAGGCACTATTTACATTGAAATGACTTTGAGGGGAGACAACGAGGTAGAAGAAGTCAAAATGGGAAAATATGAGAACGAAATGATGCGATCCAGGTCCTGAATGTGAATAGAAAAAAGGTTGAAGGTGCAGACAAAAAAATAATGGCGTATAGGATGTTTGTACTGATAGATACAAGATCAGCATGCATCACCATTCCTCTCACCCCTTCTCCACAAGGGCTCTTCAGTGGCAATCTCATCGCCGCCTGTTTTTTTCTTCCTCCTAATATTTGCTGCAGAGGTTTTCGAAGAAAAAAGCGGGTTTTGCAAGTGTTGGTGAGGTTTCATCTCGTTGTCTCTGGTGGGATTGTTAAAGCAGACTCTGTCTATAGATCTGGGGAGGTCACAGCATTCAGAAACCTCCATTTGTTGGCACCATCAGCCCTGTGGTAACAATAAAGGACAATCAGTGAGTCTGAATCAGCTTGTGGCAAGAATGTGGACCCCTGTGCTTCGAGGTGAGGACCTTATCATCTTTGCTCGCCGTGCGGCTCTGCACAGCGAATGACAAGGCTTAAGACATCATGCCCAGATTTTGCAGCGCTTACTTTCACTATATCTGGCCATTTCTCTGTCCTCTGCCTGTGACTTAGCAGCATCTCCACCGAGACTGATCAATAGCTCACACCAACAAGAGGTCCTGAGGCCAATTAAGCCAGGCAAGCAGGCTCAGGGCCAAGCTTGTGTAAGGCTCTGTGTCGATACTCAACCTTGTCAACTCTTAAGAAGCATGGAAAAAAAGAGTAAAAGTAAAGAAGTGATACTAGGCACTGGCTTTGTTCTCTCTTCTGGACCAAGTTGGAACCCATGTAGGATTTCATTCCTTAAATAATGAGGATGTCTAATTTCTGCTGTCCTTAAAAGTCAAAGGCGTACTGTGGTAAGGTTAAGGCTATAGTCAGAGATGACTGGGTTATGTTTGTGGTTATGGTTAGCCCATCAAAGACAGCTGCACAGGATGGTTAAGTTTCTGTTTATTGAAGGTGGGTGGGTGAGAAGATACACAGACGATTCATTCATTACTGGCTCCTCAATATTTAGAATCAATATATTTGGGGCATTCCAAAGTTATTTTTCACTTTGTACATTATTATTCCATTCTGTTCAGTACCTGACCATTTTTAGAGAGATGTTCTTTTCTTCTCATTGTTGTTGTTTGCTAAGCCACCTAACTCTGACCTATGAATCATTCAGGCATGAAAAGCTCCTCACTTAGAGTCAACTCAGCAGAAGCATGTATTAAATTTGATATTTAGGCTTTTTATTAGCAGCAGTCCATCACAGCAACACAATTTGTTCCAATTTCTTTAACTCGGCAAAAGCAAAACACTGTTTGACAGCCATAATGAAATTTTAGTGCCAATAAGTTCATTCCCAAAGAGCTACTATATTAAAACTCGCCGCATAGTGGATGATTAGCTGAAAGATGATGCATCTTTCTGTCTTCCTTTATAGGATAACGTTAAGATACAAATCATCTGCTCTGGGCAGTTAGACTTTACACTTCATTTATGTACTCCGTTTTTCTATCTCCCTCAAGTTTAAGTACATAACCAAGAAGGGAAAAAAGAACAAAGACAAAAGATGAAACTAACCTTACGCCATTGAGGCTGACTATTTGAAAGATTGCATGAAAATCTGGCTATTGGAAGGGAAAACATAAAGAAGCAAAAGGCGGTTTAAAACTGTCGTGTAAACTGTACAATAAATGACTATCACCACTTTCCTTGAATAAGTCCAGCACATCCTAATCCTTCAGCCGCACCCGATTTTCAAATGCCTCCTTTAGTGTCAGGCCTGCTCCCCCATACTAAACAGAGAAGATACATGAAGGGCTGCTGATCAAATGTCACCGTCCTGTTTTCATGTACAATGCTTTAGCACCCTCTGTTGGATTCCAATAGGACTTTAAAAAGCCTCACATCCTCAGACCTGTTTACCCATCAGCTCATGCAAATTGACCAGTGAGCCCCCACCTCTCACAATTACAGCTGCCTGTTCCACAAACCTGACACATGACTACGTTAGTTTAATTTCCCCGTATTTTAGGGAGCAAATATTCTGAGTTTTCCCCAGTGTTGAGCAAGACTTTGTCTCTGTTTGATGCTTATCTTGGATTAGTCATCTAAGAGAATTTATTCACCTTAATCTCAAAGTCTATTAGGTGAGAGGGTAAGGTGTTTTGAAGGTGTGCCGACTGGGTGATGATATCCAGTTTATTCATTATTCATCTGCAAAAGACTTCTGGCCAAGCAATAAGTGAGAACTGTCTGTCACACACAATCTTACTTTTTTTCTATGACAATCAAGTTAATTAAAGTAGTTGAACAATCAACTTCCTGCAGAAAGTAAAAATAATCAGTCACCCTCAGGCCCAGCGTTTTTAGTACTA
The DNA here is from genome assembly GCF_001444195.1 of Xiphophorus couchianus. Classification (NCBI taxonomy): domain Eukaryota; kingdom Metazoa; phylum Chordata; class Actinopteri; order Cyprinodontiformes; family Poeciliidae; genus Xiphophorus; species Xiphophorus couchianus. Next base: position 21,741,221 of record NC_040231.1, on the reverse strand, counting down.
ATTAAATACATTAATTAAACTTTTGCAAATTGCCTAAAGATTTAGCCTTTTACTCTTTGAGGGCTGGGATTAAAGTTATCAACATAAATGACACCAATCGGTAGGATTACTTTCACGAAAAAAAAGGATCTAGTTATGTCCATCATTTGCTTGTTAAATGTTAAATGTACATAGTGTCAGTTTTGTCTAATGATTTGAGACTTCACTTTTGCCTTTAGCATTAATTTGTGAAATGTGCTTTAAACACACTAGACAATGCATGAAATGGCACATACTTTCTGCAAAGATGTGAAAATGTACAGCATAATAATGACTGCCATCTCGTTTATGACCTGCATTTAATGTAGAATGATGCTCTTTTGTAAGTTTGAAGCACCCACTTTGAAATGATTTGCATAATGCGTGAAAGAGTTCTGCAGCAGACCATGCTGTGACAACCCAGCAGGGCTAACCTCATGGAAATAAATAAATAAATGCTAAAGAAAATAAAGTAAATATGTCAAGGGAAATTAGGCCTTTGGCTTGTTTTTGAAAGCTTGACTAACCAGTTGTGTCAAAACAAATTCTACTTTAGGCAAAAAAAAAAAAAAGAAAAAGAAAAGCTTTGGTGCTGCTGTTTTGGCATCTTAACTGTTTCACATGTCAGATTACGCCGAGCAAAACGATCCAGTCAATCTCCACCTGAGGGACTCCCAAAGTAAGAAAATGTGGTTCATGAATCATGCAGACCGAACAACTCCGAAGTTAAAAAAAATTTAAAAATCACTCATTTATTCCATTTTTCCACAGACAGAAAATGTTGGACAGTTGTTGCCAGAAGCTGTTTGAAGAATAGGAGATTTTCTACGGTTTGATGGTTTCGGGCACTGCCCAACACCACAGACCTCTATTCTGTGAATGGTGAAATGGTGAAGTAGGCAAAAATACCAGCTGAGAAAAGGACAAAAGATAATGTACAGCTTTAATTGTAAGGCATGGCGTAATTCAATCTTTATCATGACCTCACTTCCTGGAAAGCGTTAAGCCTATACAAAGCCTGTAGTTACCAGACACCTTTTCCTCCCCCCACCCCCTTTCCTTTTCGTGTTATAAAATCCGTCATGAGCATTGCCACACCTTTTACTTCTACCTGCAGCTGGCTTTCTGTGGTTTGTAGTGTTTTAAACGCATTGATATGATATGACCTGAAGAAAAGACCAACCCTATCATTCAGGTAAGCCTGTTGGATTGAAATCATGTGTCTATCCTGAAGTCATAGGATTAAGTTATACAGAAGATTTAAAAGTATGGTTTGTCCACTTTGATCAGAGCTTGGACCATGAAATGTAAACAAACTTCAGCAGAACTTTCAAGTCTGCGAGCAAGAGCTATGCGGTCTATTTGAATCTCTCAGGCAAGTTCTGACAAGGTTAGAAAATATGTTGCTAAAGGAAGAAGGTGAAGTGGATAGCAATCATTAACTATTGCTATTAGTTGACATAACAGGGTTGTTCATGTCTTTATATCAGCAAGACATTCCAATAATGATATCACAGAACTGTTTTTTGTAAATTGGCAGATAGTGTTGAATGCCATCAACAATGCAGTGGAAAGAGATATTTCATAGAAATAGTTCCTAGGTGTAACATAAGGGGAAAAAAGACTGGCCCTTGAATGAATCATTGCAGAACTCCCCAAGTAACAAGTGTTGCAGCTGAAGACTATGCGTCTACCTGGATTGGGAAGCTTTTTTTTTCCCCCATTAAAGACTTAAACCAATGTAGCACAATTTCTTCCAACCCCACGCAATGCTCAAGCCTTGATAAAAGGATGCAATAATCCAATGTCAAACAAGGCTCTTAGACCTCAAAGAGCAGGGATTTTCAAAAACAGTTATAACCAGGTCATTGAAAACTTTAGGATAGCAGGTTTAGTGCTGTGAAACTTTTTAAAGCCAGATTGAAACTTTTCATGATCACGATTCTCTTCTAAGATCACTTCAAACTGGGGAAAAAAAAAAAAAAAAGAATTTTGTAAAAGAACCTGGGGGGAAAAAAGGCGATTTCTGTTTGGACCAGGGAGGTGTCTGCATGTTTAACCCTTTGTTGCAGTTCGTGCGGTCGTCCTCATGAGGGCGCCAGGTAGCAACAGTCTTGACTCGCTGCAGGTGTTTGGTGTTAGAATCCAGTAGATGAGTCTGCGGCACAGATTGGTGTCGAGGTGCAGAACCGTGTTTTGGGTGAGTACCAAGATGAAGGCAGCCGAGTGGAGGGGTTGGAGGTCGGACAAGTATCGCAGCAGCAGAGGGACTGGATGGAGCTAGCCGTGGAAGTTTGTCCAGCATCAACGGAGCAGATGAGAAACCAGGAAGTCAAAACGAAACTCGGGAAATTTATATTCATATAGATCAAGGGCGTAGGTTTGGTCTATGTTTTGGGTGGACCTTACAACTTACTCGCCAACTCACCAGCATTTAAAATGAGTGCTACCACTGCGTAGTATATTGAAATATTAAACTAATCAATGTAGATTTTCGTTTATTTATTTTGTTTTTGTTAAAAAATACATATAATAGCAATAATATAATAGCAATTTTAGTAAACCCTGTTTTTAGTACAGCGAGATTTTTCTCAAGATTGTGGAAACATTGGCGTCATCATTTATTTGTGGCTCAGTGACTGTCATGTTTCTTTTTGTTTTGTTTTTTTTCTTTTTGTTTTACTATGGACCTCTTTTGTGTCTGAAATAAAGATTGATTGATTGATTGATTGATTGACATATGTTCTTTTTTTTATTATTTATATGGCAAAAATTGGTCGGGACTATTTTATATCCCTTGAATATTGGTCGTGACATGTCACGACCGTCCATACCCAAACCTACGCCCATGATATAGATTAGCAAAGGTAACCTGCGTGAGGAGATGACGAGGATGAGAACAAAGAAACCGCAGAACTGGGAGCCACACGGACTACCCAGAAAGCTCGGAACTAAATTAACGGCACAGTTGTTAAAAAGGGAATAACTCACTTTCTGTTTTGGCCGAGTCAGCCCAGTAGGATTCTTTAACAGAATTTGATCAAAGCTGTTCTACCAGGATGAATCCGAAACATAGATGAAGATGAAAGAAATGGTGCAGAAATCTTCAGCATCAAGTTATAACTGCAAATACATAATGATAGTTCTTTTGTGGATTTTTTTTTTCACACTAAGACTCCAGTGCAAGTAATTGCAGAGTTCAGTAACGTGTTGTCAGCCCTTTACAGAATTAGGAACATAGATGATATTGTAGTAAATGCCAGCTGATTAGTTTATAGGTTTAAAAGGAATATATTAACATTTTATTGGTCCCAGAACATCAGAAAACGAAGCCTATTAAAAGGTTTGGCAATAATGCTTTATGAATGCAAACAATGTCAATTTAAATAGCTGTAAATGTTAATAAATCTTTTGTTCTACAGCCATAAATGTTCAAAAGCTTCGACATAATTGTTGAATGGCTATGTTAGGGTACATTTAAAGCAGGTAAATAAACATAAAGCCCATTTTTCAGAATTAAATACACCGTGACTTGTTTTTAAACATACGAAATATAAGCTACTAGTAAATATTGTATTAACAATATCCTTCATAAATACAGCATTAAACCTTTATGAATGATCAATAAAAAATAAATGCAATGACATGTATTAGTCCCTTAGAGGTTTGAGGAGAGGAAGAGATGTGAGAGGAGGGAAGTGAGGAGAGAGCTGGAGCTAAACAGATTACACATGGCTGTAGAAATGTCTCCAAAGTGTCCCAAGCTGAGAGCCTTGCTGTTTCTTATTTTTCACAGATCAAAGGTGTTTTCTCTGACAGCTGTGTGCCCCATCCTACAGTCATCATGAAGGAGGTAACAACAGGTGAGTTATTCCACAAGAAATGAATGTGCATGTAGAAGAGTGCTTCCCTTCTCCCCAGAAGGACTCTATTTTCACTCTGTTGCAGGGTGCAAATGAGTTCTCCCTAACACACTTCGCAAACATTATTATGTGAATCAGTGGTGGCTCTGTGTGAGTTCAGCCTCTGATTTCTATCCTGTTTGATGGGAACAGTGCCTGTCTGGGCTAAATTAATGAACAGCAGCCATAAGGTGTTTGAAAGTCTGGAGGGGAAAAAGGTAGAAGGAGCAAACTCAAGAAGGAGTTTGAGAGCATTTTCAGTAGCTGCTATTGCACAAGTCTTGTCTTTCTGAAAATTTCAAGACCACAGAATCACAACTGAGCAAATTAAATGATAGATGGGAGAGGACACAATACCCCATATCTGTCTCATGATACTTAAGCAGCTCCTGCAATTCCTGACACAATTGGTGTAAAAACATTGCAAGACTGCAGTTGTTTTTACCAAGAAATTTCACACATCCAAACAGCTGATGTGCTTTACCTTGCTGTGGTTACATCGGCTAAGGCCACCTCTGACTTAGCCTGAAAATAATTGAACATTTAGAGCTTGAATGAAAATGTATATGTCAATGAATATTCATCTTAGCAAATAATATATGCTATGTATCTTAACTCAAGGTAAATGATTCAAAATTTGGTAAATTTAAGAATATATCCACACTTGTTAATTTTTGCAATGTCTGATAAACTAGTGAACATATATTGCAGATATCCTGTACCTAGTAACATTGTTACTAGCGTCGTGATGGCAAACATTTACATTTTTTTAATATTTCTTTTTCTGTAACAATTTAAATGAAAATTGTTGAGAAATAGTAATAAATATCTCTTGGTCAAACACCAACGTTAGTCAGAATATTTTGACATGTCTGCATTGTTTTTTGCTATTTGAGATTTTTTTTTTAACAAAGGCATGCCATTTTTTAGTGTGCATCCATAAGAAATGGATGCACACTACGACATTTTAAATTGCATCAGCTGAAAAACAAAGCAGTTTCTAGTTCATTCCAGTTCAAATTTCATGGGATACTTCAGTTGTAATGAGTCTGGACCAATGCGCCTGCATTTGAGTAGAAAAAATATATACTATAAAAATCTGTTTTAACAGATATCAATTCTTAAATTTTTTTTATTCAAAACTCAGCAGCTATTTCTAAGTAAGAAATAGCTGTACAGAAAACATTTCACTTGGCAAATATCAACCATACTCTGCTACAAAGGTGAGCTTGAAGGTGATCCTTTCATGTCCCAATAATAACTGTGTGAAGGAAGAAAATGGATTCATAGGTTTTTTTATCCGCATTGAGCCTTTTTACCTCCTAAATAAAATCCAATTCAACCAGCTGCTTTTTGAAATCTTCTAATCTGAGTTATGTCATCTCGCCAAGCTCTGTTCAAGGCATCTAATGATAAGTGGAAAATATTGAAATCCAACTTAATCAGACATAGCCATTCACTTAAGTGATCGGACAGGCAAGGAGAGCATTATTCACATTCAGCTAAGGGGCCCATGGTAACTGAGAGGATGCAGACATCCACAGCTCAGGTGGGAGAATGTGCCTATACATGTCTAAATGTCTACCCTGTATAAAAGAGTGGCGGAAAAGGAAATCATTGTTAGGAATTAATCTTGTACCTTCAGGCCAACATAAAAAAGACATTTGTGGAGAAAAAGCAACACTCCACATCACCTTAATAAACATGTTCACTATTCAACATGATGGTGGCAGCATCATTATGTATGGATGACAGTTGAGGTTGATCGGGAAGTGAACAGAGTTAAATACAGGAATAAACTCTGTTTAAGGCTTCAAAACAACATAGAATTAGACAATGAAACTCTACAAGATCTCAATGAAGTGGTTTAGATCGAAGCATATTCAGATTAGAATGGTTCTGTCAAAGGCTTGACCTAAATCCAATAATGTGGCTAGAGTAAAATAATGTTGGAGCATAATTCGATAATTTGACTGCATTTGATCTTGTCCGTAAAGTAGAATAGGCAACAACTTCTGTCTCTCAATGTGCAAGGTTTGTAAGAGTAATAAAGTGTAAAAGGCTGAAGTATGAAGCGAGTGAATGCAGACAACAGTGGAAACCAATGGAGGTCCTCTACAAGTTTATGAGACGTTTCTTGGACCAAAGTTTACAATTGTGCCAGGAAATATGTAGATCTGCAGAGTTTAGAAATAGAACACCTCTAAATCTACAGACTTAAAGAATAATGTATCTCTAGTCAATAGCAATATTACCTGCATTATAATGAGTTAGCCACGTTAACTGTTCACATAAATCTGCTTTCAGATAATATCTATGCATACGCTCTGTCCAAGACGCTAACGAAGGTTTCATCACCGGCAACAGTGGGACTCTACTCTTCTTGTCAGGACCGACTGTATGTGATTCTCGATCAAATAGGAGGTAAATGGTGTGAAAAGTACAAGCAGATTGTTTCTAAAACAACCACTTATACCTGTCTGGGTTTACTCTGTGTGACACTGATGACTACTTTCTGCATCAGATGATTTGCATGTTTGCAGTGTTTATGACACAATCTCCTTATCTGCTGTGTGAGCTGTGAACATGACAGAGACGTGTGAAACTGTGATACGCTGACTGTGCAAACTGCACCTGTCCATGATAATATTATGGTGACAGAATATTACATTCACAACATATAATGTCCAAACATATGCAGTGAAACCCAGAGGTCTTAATAACTTCTTAAAAACTGACTGGATGCATTTAAAAAGGGACATTGTTTTTGTATTTTACTGAGTCACCTAAGTCATCCTTATATCTTTAAAAAAAGATGCTTCTTTTAAAAAGCATGGTAAACAAAATTCTGGAGAGTTGTAGGAATAAACAAAGTACACAAAAAAGATAAGTCAGGCTGCACATATGAATTCACCTTGTTGATTCAATGTTTGGAAATATATTACAAAGACAACTCATGTCAACAAGTCTGAGTGGTGACAGGCCTCCATGGAAAAGAAAAGTATTGCTGCTGTACCCTGAAGGTCCTGCTGCAACAGGAATTATTATTTTTCTTTTTACTTTGGCAGATTTATTGCACATTTCAGATCAATCTTCAAGTTCAGATAATACAATTCACAGAATAATGGGACTCGGAGATGCTGCAAGACAGATGACAAATACGACTACTCCAGAACCCAACATTCATTTTATTTATTTTGCCTTCTCCTGTGGCAAATGGCTGATTGTTTTCCTGGAGCAAGTATTGGATTTAGTTCTTTGCTTAAGTGTATTTTACTTGAAGCCATACAGGTAAAATCTATAAAATGTTAAATATTTACCAGAGAATTATCTCAATACCTTGATTTTAGAGGTTGGATGCATAATATTACATTTTTGATTATAATGCTTTTTACGTTTTTTTCCGACTTTGTTTCTGCTTGAGATGAGTTATTAAACAAATCATCCATAGTAAATATATTAAAATATATTTTTTATTCTGCTTTTCCAATACTGGGTCACAGATGCCTTTTTTTATCATTGCAGAAGATATGATGATGATGATGATATTGTTCATCATATTTTCTAATACGATCATATGGATCTAAACTACCTACATCCTCAATGTAAATATTGTAATTGTTGTTTTTCAGTGTACACAAATCGGGAGTCTTTGAGGATTGAGGAGAAATCTGACAAAGGACAAAAACCCCGTGCAGTCAAACATTCTGTCAAAGACTTCTTGGTTCTCATTGTGAGGTTGCTCTTCTACACACCAGTCTGGACTACGGAGAACCAGAATCGCCATAATGTCAGGTTCCTTTATGTGAATTTCAGTGCTTGGCATTTTGCTGGCAGTGACATGCTATGGGCTGGGATAGCCATACGACTGTTTAATGCCATGCAGATGAATTTTGGGAAACTGCAACTCTCACTCTATCGTGTTACTCAATATGATAAAAGGGATGAAGTTAAGGCAAAGGTGAGTTTTTTGTTGGCTTTTCTTTACCTTAAGAACATATTTAGAGGTTATGTGTGTTTTTGTAGGTAATACAAAAAATCACTGAGAAATATTCTGCAAGGGACTTCAAATGCCTTGTTTTACAGCCAGTTGGTGTCTTTTTGGTACTTCTCTTGTTCAATGTGTAAGACATTAACCTGCTGTCCACTGGCTTTTTCCAAAAATTAACAATAATTTTCTCAACTGAATCTACTCATTAAATATTGATCTCATGTTGAGATCAAATTCGACATTTGCACTATAGGGATTAAATCTGCAGGAACGATGCATTTATTTTACCAAGCTATCTTCCAGGTACTTAGTGGTTTCCAAACAAAAAGTGGGCAACAAACTGATAGAAAGTCAGCATTTTTTATGTAGACACATGTCCCTAAAACACAGCAGTGGTTCATAACCATTTTTTCTCCTTGGGTTACTTTTTTCACTTCAGGAGGTGAAGGACATCCCCAATAACTGGATATCCAAGAAGGTTTGCTGCTGCCCCCTGTGGTTTTTCCTACTGTTCATCATTGTTGTCCCAGTAGTTCTCGTAGTGGTCTTTTTTGTTTGGGTTTTTCCTAATGCTGAAATAAAACCAGAGGAGCTGGAGACTGAAGCAAACAGTGAGATGAATCTACTGGAGGGCTTTGCTATTGCATCCTTAGGAGTCCCAGCAGTAACATTACTCAGGTTTGCCTTTCAGATGGTCAAGAACCTCATTTTCAGTCAAGAACAGAACATTAAACGAGGAATGGACAATGAACGGATCAGCAACCAATTGGGATTCATGAATGAAGTCAGGAAAGAAATGTGGTTTCTGACTCAATTCATCAAGTTCATGGAGGTGTTTGAAAGGAGGAGGATTCGTATTGTGTTGAAAATTACACATCTGGACCGTTGCTCCCCCAAGAAAATTGTTGGAGTCCTGGAGGCCATCAATATTTTACTCTCAGATGAGAAAAGCCCAGTTCTTTCCATCCTGGCTGTAAATCCAAATGTTCTGTTAAAAAAAGTGAAATTTGCAGAAAACTGCTTCTGTAAAGAGGACAGAGCTCACGCACTGCTGAACCGCATAGTCACTCTGGGCTTCACAGTCCCACCAATGTGTGAAAATTCAAAGCGCAGCTTATTTAACAGTCTTAACAACACTCCAGGATTCTCTGAAGATTCCTTTTTAAGATGGAACAGAGACAGGAGAACGACTTCTTCAATAGATCTGTCTGTGGTGGCAATTGAGGAATCAAAGGAGTCAAATCCTCTGATCAACACAAATAGAGATACTTTAGGTGTGAAGGAGGATAAATTGGAAAAAATGGTTCAGACAATACTTAGCAACGGTGAAAAAAAGCTGAACAAGTACATGTTAGATGATGCCATCTCAATGAAGAGGACGATCAGCTCTGTCTGGGTAACGGTCATAATCATGAAGTTACTGAAGAAAGAGTTTCCTGACCCAGAGCACACTGCAGCATGGGTGGTTCTAGCCAACCAGTGGCCCTGTCGATTCAGCTGGATCCTCCAGTGTGTGGAGGATGAAAAGCAGAGAGCAGCGATTGATCAACAGAACATGAGCTCTGATGATTCAAAGACCCTTTGGGAGGTCTTCAGCGAGTCCAGGGAGGAGCTCTATGTGATGCGGACACACATCGAGGACCTCCTCGAGCAGGACGGAGATCCTGAAGTGTTCGAAGCGTTACTCAAGGATGATGAGTTTGAGTTCACCTTAAAGAACCTGGAGATCTTTCAGGTAGGGATGGTGAATCTGGATCAGTCAATCAAGAGGGAACTGGCTCTTATCAGAGGGACATGCAGGCTGGAAAATTCTGGTTGGATGAGGAACATAGCTCCTCTTCCAGTCACAAGTCTTATCAAAATGACCACAGACGACATATGTGAAGAGGTGAGTTCAGACAAAGTTAGTCTGTATGACTTATGCACTTATAGCATATCTTGGATATTAATTCATTTATTTCCATTGGATATTTTTGTTCTAGATTGTTCTTTAAAGATCTGTCTAGATCTTTCTAGTTAATTTTCTTAAAAACCTTCAGATTTAAAATTGTTGTGACAGTTTTTCAGAAAGAGATCTTGTTGGACATTTTTCCATCACTTTATGTTTTTGCTGTGATAGTTGTGCACATTTCTTTGTTCATTTTGTGATAAAATATTTTATAACATTTCTCAGCCTTACTCATTGACCTAACATTTCTAACAGGCACACTAACAACACTGTGTTTTATATTGATTTTTTTTCAGATGGAGAGGATGAAATTGGACAGTATGTACAGGGAAACAGTGAAAAAACATAAGCTCAATGGCTCTGCTCTGGTCTTTGGTGACACAGAAGATCTGAAAGTCCTCCTGGGTATGACATTTGGTGAATGGGCAACTTTCAAACAGCACTTCTTGAGTTTCGTCTCACCGGACGAGAACATGCTGCCATTACCTGCCAAAATCCACCTGTCCAAGTTCCTCCAGTGTGTAGTGAAGACATAATTACTCATCTACCACCAGCCTGTGTTAACAGTTGCCTTTAGTAACATAGTTAAATACTGTATATTGAATGTGCTAAGGTACACTGAGTGCTCCAAATCTTTTTTTTATCCCTTTTCCATGTTTGTATGGCTTTGATAAGCAGATGTCTTGATCGAGTGTTGAAATATGTTTTCATTACACCTCAACTGTTGGTTCTGGCTTCCAGGATATGGACTCAAGTCCCAGAGTGCAACATTTTTCACCCACTGTATAAATATATTAATTCACAGCTGAACTACAGCTCAAGCATGTTAGTCAGTGATTTGACTTCTACTTAAAGTGTTTAGCATATGCATGGAGCTTTTAATGTAATTATAATTCAGAACCATTTAATTAAAAAAAAAAAACACAAAAAAATTCAGTTTTAGTTTGCAACGATGGAAACTGATTATCTACTAAACTTTACCAGATTACTAAAGAGTTTCCAGTGTTTACCACACAGGAGATTTATAGCTCAAAATTTTCAAACATTAATTCATAAGAGTACAGTCATAAGTAAAACTGTCACATTATGACCTCTAAGAAACTTAACACCACAGAGCACTGAAGTCATGTTGTGGGGAAAAAAGATAGATCATAATCTCATGATTATTAATTCCTTTAAAATTAAGATGTTGATCTTTAATGAAGTAGCTCAAAACTGTCCATAAGATGTAGTAAACTGTATGTTTTCATTCCATCCTGATTAAATGCCCAGTCAAATGAAATGTAAGTAAAGTGTTCCAATAGTAAAATTATCACAGAAACCTTATCTTGTGTGGCTGTCATTTCAAAACACACTCAAGTTTAAATATAATCAAAGCAACTCGAGGGTTTGTTAGCAGTGTTGTATAGTAACGAAGTAAAAATACTTCACTACTTTACTTAAGTATATTTTGGAGTACTTCATACTTTCCTCGAGTATGAAAATTTTTGATAACTTTCACTTTTACTTCACTATACTTCCGAACTTAATTGCGTACTTTTACTCCGATACATTTTCAATGTGTGGTTTAGTTACTCGTTACAAAAAAGCGAGAGAGAGAAACGCAAGTGTTTTGACCCCACCTACTGATTGACTGCAACAAAGTCGGTATCCTACTTACCTGGGCTTGTTCATCACCACCAATAGGATATGGTTTCGCTTCTCCCATTAAACACAAAGCAAGTCTTGCAATCAGCAGCAGCCACATGGAGGAGGAGACGGAGACCACAACAACTGCAACTACGTCGGACACGGCTCCAGGGGAACCACCAGCTGGTGATGAGAGCCCATGGCCTTATTTAAACACAATACACTCTTTCGTGGGTGTTAAAGATTCGTCGTAGCGCATGCAGTTTATGTTATTCCTGCCCGAAGATGTGGAAATTCTATCTTACAAAAACTCCCAGTCCAACTTGAAGAAACACATCGAGGTAACGTCTTATGAAATGGTTATAATCCTCCTGTTTCAGTAACTATAGCTTGGTCACTAGGCACTATTGTGAAATCTTGAGCATAACGTTACCTGTATAAATGAACTTTGTTTGGCATTGTTTCAGTTCCACACGTGGTGTATTTAGCTTAGGCCTAATGTTGACTGTAGCAGGCTACCTAGACTCCTCTGTTCAAGGGGTGACAGAAGCCATAGCGATAGCAATTTAGACTAAATTTAATGAATATAGGAAAGGCATGCAAGTTCAAAACCACAAACCATTAACATGTTCTACTCTTTAAAACTGGAACAATTTATTAGCAGGTTTAATTTTGCCTGCACTTGGTTGGGTACATTATTTTAAGTGTATTTGACAAGTTTACCAAAATATAAAAAAAGTCATTCAAACTGCATTTGCCTTGTTTTACTTTTTACTTGTACTTTTCATTACATTACTTGAGTACATCCATTTTTACAGCAATTTCCATACTTGAGTACAAGAAGTTTCAGATACTTTAAGACTTTAACTCAAGTAACATTTCAGTCAGTGACTTGGACTTTTACCAAAGTCGTTTTTTGGAGAGGTACTTATACTTTTACTTGACTTTGAGATTTCAGTACTTTATACAACACTGTTTGTTAGTGACATTTTCATCAAACAAGTTAAAATACTAGCTAAAAAACAGTTCTGTTTGCTTTCCTTTTAGTCGTCCACCTTTGAATGTTATGTTAATTAATACAGAAATATTCAACAATTCTAGGCATTTACAATACATAACCACATTCAGACAGCATACATTATTAGATTTTGAAATATAACACAAAACCCATGAATTTTACACCACTGTTAATTTCCCAATTTGATTTGTTATATTCATTAATGATACCAATTTTATGCAATACTTTGAAGACTTGAAGATGTTTCTAAAAATTACAATTAGTCAATTGAATAATACAGAGGCATTAAAGCTCAAAGGATTTGAGCTTCAAACACGGACACTATTCTGAGTGAAGATGCAAGTTGTAATATAGAAGCCATTCCCATGAAAACTCTTCTTGTTTTAAGGCACGTGAAAAGTGTTAAAGAAAAGTAAGAGCACAACAAACATGAGGTGGAAGAGTTGCATGTGACTAGATTTTATGGTTTGCATCAATTAACATATTAAGACTTACTTGAGAGTGAGCTTGGTGTTGCAGGTGGAGCAGGAGAAACAAGTGACACACCAGGCTTTGTTGAGAGCAGACACAACTGAGGGGGGGCAGAAAAAATAAATAAAAACAGAAGATTCAGCTGCTGTCACTTAAAGCAACACTTTGTTCTTTACTGAACCACAGAACCTTTTTAATTACTGAACCATAGAAGATCCTAATTATGTGTTTTATCACACCGATGCTCACCATCGCCTTCAATCACACGGTTGCAGTGATAACACACGTCCCCAAAGAGCTTAACAGCAGAGAAACAAGGAGACAAATCAAACACATTCCTTCATTGTCTACCTGCAATGTGATGTTAGTCGTGTCATTCAAAGCCAAGTTTTAGCTTCTTACCTGATTGTAATGCGTCTCACAGTAAGCCAAACCTTTTCTCTCATAATGGCGGTGACCGAGGAAAGGTTTCTCACATTTGGCACAAACAAAGTGCTGTAAAAAAATAGTTGTTACTAAGGGGAAGATTTGCATTTCTAATGAAAGTCAAATACTGATCATACTGAAGAGATGCTGGTTGCAATCTAAACATGTAAACATGGTGTAAATCTGGCTGTTAAATAGTTGGGAACGTTTACTGGTAAAATGTCTGAAACTTCAAAAACAGTGCAGTTTGTATTTAGTCTCTTCTTGTTGTGTACCCATGCATCCCGTAATACATCCCATAATACAAACCATTCATGGTGTAACTAATTAAAAAAAAGCCTCATGTCTGTTATATACATTTCTGAAGTGGTTCGATGCAAAACTACTTGCTGCCAATTAACATCTTCAGCATTACACCGTCTGCTGAACACTGTTAGTAAAGAGTATTTCACACTTTAAAGAGTATGAAATGCAGCAGCCTTCAGGCAGATGAATCCATCATTTGATCTGCCTTGCTTGACCTCTGGAGAATTTGTCTTGTCCAAACTCTCAGGCCCGTCAGAAACACTCCAACTAGCTTAGAGCGTTTTGGGTCCAAATACCTTTTCCTTCATTTTCAAGTTCATATATCTTGACAACATGCACAATTTATTGAATGTTTTTATATTCGACCCAAGTCTGACTGCCCTACGGAGAGATCTGAATAAGACCAAGGAAGTATTTATGATTTGGACAAAATCATGTCTATCTATAAAACAAAAAGATTTTTGAGCCTGACAGTTTTAGGAAGATTATCTGAAGTCAGAATCAAATCAGGAAAAAAAAAATTATAATAATTAAATATGAAAAAACAACATTCTTACATCTTTAATTTCAATTCACAATACATATCACTTTCATTCTGGCCAAAATATTTGAACAAGTTCTGTTTTAGACCTACCAACCTTTAAGACTTCCTGTTTATTCATTCGTAAAACAAAATGATTTCTATAAAAATTAATTATATTGTTTGTGTAACAAAAAACAATACAAAAACAAAAACAACGTAGTTAGCAGCTAAGGACTGAATCGAACATGAACCGGAAGTGTTGCGGCTTGACCGAAGTGGGTTACGTCGATGCAGAAACTGTTGCTATAGAAACATGACAAAACGTCTGTATAACCGCTAAAACGGTACGTCCTATCTTTTAAATTACAATTTGGACATGTAAAGGGGGTAAGAATCTGTTATATATATGGAAAAACGTTAGTTGAGCGACCACTGGAGCGAGTCAGTACCGCCATAAGCGAAGTTTATATAGAGGCCTGAAAACCCAGCTTTTATTGTGATATACCAGTTCCGCTTATCGGTAAGCAAATTTGCATGTTAACTAAATTAGTACGTATCTAAACATTGAGGTCCGAGCTAAATAACGCCCTTCATTTAGTTTATGGTTTTACAACTAACCAATAACTAAACAGATTTAATCATTTGTTTAGCTCACAGATAACTAAACCTTAATATTTAGTTAGCAATATAATATTAATATTAATTAAAAAAAGTTTATAGTTTTTCAATATTTGTCCTGTGTACACTGGTAGCTAAGCAATGACATTTTGTTGCCAAATTCATTTTTGTGTCTTTGAGCAATGGCATTAAAATAAGTACAAGTCTAAATGGTTATGTTGAAAATTAAATGTTTAGTTTGGAACCTAAATGTTTAGTTTGGACAATAAATATATAGTTTGAAACTAAATATTAGTTAGCAAAATTAAAATTTAATTTGGAGCTCAATATTTACTTAGCAAAATAAATATTTAATTTGGATCTAAATATTTAGTTTGAACATGTTTACATATTTAGTTTGGAACAAAAACTTTTAGTTAGTAAATAACTATTTAGTTTAAAGAAACTAAATATCAAGATTCTTAACTAAATAATATTTAATTTAAATATTAGCTTTATTTAGCCTAAATATTTAGTTTGCATACTATACGAGTAAACAAATCAACATATCAGACCAGATTGTCAGAAGCATGACAAAACACTATATGTTTACTTTACTCAACAATCTGAATGATGTAGGAAGAAATTAATTTTAGCTTCAAACTCTGACATTTATAAATATATAAATAAGATGATGAAAATGGGACCTTGAAAAATTAACTCCCACTTTTTTTCTCTCTATTATAGGCTAAATAAACCTAAATGTTGCTGATTATTCCGCACTGTTAACATTAGAAACACCTCCCCATACATTTTCTCCTCAGAATTAAAGTTACCATTAGCTGTTTATAAGCATTTGACATACAAACCATCAGAAAATGTTGTATTAACAATTAATATCCTTCATAAAATTTATCCAGAAGCCTTTATTTATTACGAGTGATCAATAAAAAATAAATGCTATGACATGTATTAGTCCCTTAAAGGTTTGAGGAGAGGAAGAGATGTGAGAGGAGGGAAGTGAGGAGAGAGCTGGAGCTAAACAGATTACACATGGCTGCAGAAATGTCTCCAAAGTGTCCCAAGCTGAGAGCCTTGCTGTTTCTTATTTTTCACAGATCAAAGGTGTTTTCTCTGACAGCTGTGTGCCCCATCCTACAGACATCATGAAGGAGGTAACAACAGGTGAGTTATTCCACAAGAAATGAATGTGCATGTAGAAGAGTGCTTCCCTTCTCCCCAGAAGGACTCTATTTTCACTCTGTTGCAGGGTGCAAATGAGTTCTCCCTAACACACTTCGCAAACATTATTATGTGAATCAGTGGTGGCTCTGTGTGAGTTCAGCCTCTGATTTCTATCCTGTTTGATGGGAACAGTGCCTGTCTGGGCTAAATTAATGAACAGCAGCCATAAGGTGTTTGAAAGTCTGGAGGGGAAAAAGGTAGAAGGAGCAAACTCAAGAAGGAGTTTGAGAGCATTTTTAGTAGCTGCTATTGCACAAGTCTTGTCTTTCTGAAAATTTCAAGACCACAGAATCACAACTGAGCAAATTAAATGATAGATGGGAGAGGACACAATACCCCATATCTGTCTCATGATACTTAAGCAGCTCCTGCAATTCCTGACACAATTGGTGTAAAAACATTGCAAGACTGCAGTTGTTTTTACCAAGAAATTTCACACATCCAAACAGCTGATGTGCTTTACCTTGCTGTGGTTACATCGGCTAAGGCCACCTCTGACTTAGCCTGAAAATAATTGAACATTTAGAGCTTGAATGAAAATGTATATGTCAATGAATATTCATCTTAGCAAATAATATATGCTATGTATCTTAACTCAAGGTAAATGATTCAAAATTTGGTAAATTTAAGAATATATCCACACTTGTTAATTTTTGCAATGTCTGATAAACTAGTGAACATATATTGCAGATATCCTGTACCTAGTAACATTGTTACTAGCGTCGTGATGGCAAACATTTACATTTTTTTAATATTTCTTTTTCTGTAACAATTTAAATGAAAATTGTTGAGAAATAGTAATAAATATCTCTTGGTCAAACACCAACGTTAGTCAGAATATTTTGACATGTCTGCATTGTTTTTTGCTATTTGAGATTTTTTTTTTAACAAAGGCATGCCATTTTTTAGTGTGCATCCATAAGAAATGGATGCACACTACGACATTTTAAATTGCATCAGCTGAAAAACAAAGCAGTTTCTAGTTCATTCCAGTTCAAATTTCATGGGATACTTCAGTTGTAATGAGTCTGGACCAATGCGCCTGCATTTGAGTAGAAAAAATATATACTATAAAAATCTGTTTTAACAGATATCAATTCTTAAATTTTTTTTATTCAAAACTCAGCAGCTATTTCTGAGTAAGAAATAGCTGTACAGAAAACATTTCACTTGGCAAATATCAACCATACTCTGCTACAAAGGTGAGCTTGAAGGTGATCCTTTCATGTCCCAATAATAACTGTGTGAAGGAAGAAAATGGATTCATAGGTTTTTTTATCCGCATTGAGCCTTTTTACCTCCTAAATAAAATCCAATTCAACCAGCTGCTTTTTGAAATCTTCTAATCTGAGTTATGTCATCTCGCCAAGCTCTGTTCAAGGCATCTAATGATAAGTGGAAAATATTGAAATCCAACTTAATCAGACATAGCCATTCACTTAAGTGATCGGACAGGCAAGGAGAGCATTATTCACATTCAGCTAAGGGGCCCATGGTAACTGAGAGGATGCAGACATCCACAGCTCAGGTGGGAGAATGTGCCTATACATGTCTAAATGTCTACCCTGTATAAAAGAGTGGCGGAAAAGGAAATCATTGTTAGGAATTAATCTTGTACCTTCAGGCCAACATAAAAAAGACATTTGTGGAGAAAAAGCAACACTCCACATCACCTTAATAAACATGTTCACTATTCAACATGATGGTGGCAGCATCATTATGTATGGATGACAGTTGAGGTTGATCGGGAAGTGAACAGAGTTAAATACAGGAATAAACTCTGTTTAAGGCTTCAAAACAACATAGAATTAGACAATGAAACTCTACAAGATCTCAATGAAGTGGTTTAGATCGAAGCATATTCAGATTAGAATGGTTCTGTCAAAGGCTTGACCTAAATCCAATAATGTGGCTAGAGTAAAATAATGTTGGAGCATAATTCGATAATTTGACTGCATTTGATCTTGTCCGTAAAGTAGAATAGGCAACAACTTCTGTCTCTCAATGTGCAAGGTTTGTAAGAGTAATAAAGTGTAAAAGGCTGAAGTATGAAGCGAGTGAATGCAGACAACAGTGGAAACCAATGGAGGTCCTCTACAAGTTTATGAGACGTTTCTTGGACCAAAGTTTACAATTGTGCCAGGAAATATGTAGATCTGCAGAGTTTAGAAATAGAACACCTCTAAATCTACAGACTTAAAGAATAATGTATCTCTAGTCAATAGCAATATTACCTGCATTATAATGAGTTAGCCACGTTAACTGTTCACATAAATCTGCTTTCAGATAATATCTATGCATACGCTCTGTCCAAGACGCTAACGAAGGTTTCATCACCGGCAACAGTGGGACTCTACTCTTCTTGTCAGGACCGACTGTATGTGATTCTCGATCAAATAGGAGGTAAATGGTGTGAAAAGTACAAGCAGATTGTTTCTAAAACAACCACTTATACCTGTCTGGGTTTACTCTGTGTGACACTGATGACTACTTTCTGCATCAGATGATTTGCATGTTTGCAGTGTTTATGACACAATCTCCTTATCTGCTGTGTGAGCTGTGAACATGACAGAGACGTGTGAAACTGTGATACGCTGACTGTGCAAACTGCACCTGTCCATGATAATATTATGGTGACAGAATATTACATTCACAACATATAATGTCCAAACATATGCAGTGAAACCCAGAGGTCTTAATAACTTCTTAAAAACTGACTGGATGCATTTAAAAAGGGACATTGTTTTTGTATTTTACTGAGTCACCTAAGTCATCCTTATATCTTTAAAAAAAGATGCTTCTTTTAAAAAGCATGGTAAACAAAATTCTGGAGAGTTGTAGGAATAAACAAAGTACACAAAAAAGATAAGTCAGGCTGCACATATGAATTCACCTTGTTGATTCAATGTTTGGAAATATATTACAAAGACAACTCATGTCAACAAGTCTGAGTGGTGACAGGCCTCCATGGAAAAGAAAAGTATTGCTGCTGTACCCTGAAGGTCCTGCTGCAACAGGAATTATTATTTTTCTTTTTACTTTGGCAGATTTATTGCACATTTCAGATCAATCTTCAAGTTCAGATAATACAATTCACAGAATAATGGGACTCGGAGATGCTGCAAGACAGATGACAAATACGACTACTCCAGAACCCAACATTCATTTTATTTATTTTGCCTTCTCCTGTGGCAAATGGCTGATTGTTTTCCTGGAGCAAGTATTGGATTTAGTTCTTTGCTTAAGTGTATTTTACTTGAAGCCATACAGGTAAAATCTATAAAATTTTAAATATTTACCAGAGAATTATGTCAATTCCTTGATTTTAGAGGTTGGATGCACAATATTGCAATTTTGATTATAGTGCCTTGTATGTTTTTCTTCCAACTTTGTTTCTACTTGAGACGAGTTATTAAACAAATCATCCATAGAAAATATATTAAAATATATCGTTTATTCTGCTTTTCCAATAATGGGCCACAGATGCCTTTTTTTTAACATAGAGAAGATATGATGATATTGTTCATCATATTTTCTAATACGATCATATGGATCTAAACTACCTACATCCTCAATGAAAATATTGTAATTGTTGTTTTTCAGTGTACGCAAATCGGGAGTCTTTGAGGATTGAGGAGAAATCTGAAAAAGGACAAAAACCCCGTGCAGTCAAACATTCTGTCAAAGACTTCTTGGTTCTCATTG
Source organism: Xiphophorus couchianus (assembly GCF_001444195.1). Lineage (NCBI taxonomy): Eukaryota > Metazoa > Chordata > Actinopteri > Cyprinodontiformes > Poeciliidae > Xiphophorus > Xiphophorus couchianus. Next base: position 21,721,442 of record NC_040231.1, on the reverse strand, counting down.
TGAGGTTGCTCTTCTACACACCAGTCTGGACTACGGAGAACCAGAATCACCATAATGTCAGGTTCCTTTATGTGAATTTCAGTGCTTGGCATTTTGCTGGCAGTGACATGCTATGGGCTGGGATAGCCATACGACTGTTTAATGCCATGCAGATGAATTTTGGGAAACTGCAACTCTCACTCTATCGTGTTACTCAATATGATGAAGAGGATGAACTAAAGGAAAAGGTGAATTTCTGTTGGCTTTTCTATACTTTAAAAACATTTTTAGTGGTTATTCTTTTCACGTTGTGTGTGTTTTTGTGGGTAACAAAAAAGTATTGAAAAATATTCTGAAAAGCACTTTAAATGCCTTGTTAGCCAGCCGGCGAGTGTCTTTTCAGTCCTTTACTTATTCAGTGTGCAATACTACGGAGCCCTCTAGGGGACATGGGGAATTTTTTGTCTTTTGCGTTCCCTCGCAAAACCTTTTGCGTTACCTCGCAATACTGTACTGGTCAGTTATGCAGCATAATTGAATACTGCAAGCCTTTCTTACGGTGGGCGCCATACTTTATGCTTTAATATAAGGTTATGTGAGGTATTTCCATGAATTTTAATATCTTTTTGTGAAATATCTGAAGTTTTATATCTTTCTTTAGGATAGAAAGGCACCACAAACCTACGATATAAACAGAAACCTTCCATAAGTAGGAAAGAAATAAAAATACATCCTAATTTGGACTATTTCTGAGTTATTATCGCGGGTAATAAATCATCTGACAGTTTTGATTGTGTCTCTGTTGTGTTCGTATAGTCTGAATGGTTTAAAGAGCTGCTTTCAGTGCCGCTCCATCTTCGCCATAACAGACATAAACATGCAGTAATAAATCGATTTTCAATCAGTGTTTTTGCACCAAACAGTTTTTACTGTTAACAAGTTTTTATTATTAAAAACACGACAAACTAATGATGGTAAAGGGCCGCACTGGGTTAACTCGGGGAATCTCATCTGTCTGTGTATCAATCAACTCCAAACCTCTTCTTTGTTCTGTCACAATTATCGATTTATTCCATTTTGATGATCAGGTTCCAAACTTTGCAAGGACTGACCGCCCCGCTCACCGCTTCCTAATACACACAAAGCCGGTATCCTTCCCATTCATACCTGGTGACGTCACTCCCACATCGACACACCTAAGTGTCAAAGCCGCTGCTCCTGTCATATCAATAATTACTTATTTCATTCATATGGCTCTTACAGAGCCTCAGTGAAAACTTGTTTATTATTATTAACTGTTTGGTGCAAAACACTGATTGAAAATCGATTTATTTTTTACTGCATGTTTATGTCTGCTAAGGCTAAGATGGAGCGGCACTGAAAGCAGCTCTTTAAACCATTCAGACTAGAACACAACAGAGACACAATCAAAACTGTCAGATGATTTATTACCCGCGATAATAACTCAGAAATAGTCCAAATTATAATGTGTTTTTATTTCTTTCCTACTTATGGAAGGTTTCTGTTTATATCGTAGGTTTGTGGTGCCTTTCTATACTAAAGAAAGATATAAAACTTCAGATATTTCACAAAAAGATACTAACATTCATGGAAAAACCTCACATAACCTTATATTAAAGCAGAAAGTACGGCGCCCACCGTAAGAAAGGCTTACAGTATTCAATTATGCTGCATAACTGACCAGTACAGTATTGCGAGGGAACGCAAAAGTTTTGCGAGGGAACGCAAAAGGTTTTGCGAGGTAACGCAAAAGTATTGCGAGGGAACGCAAAAGTTTTGCGAATACTGTGCTGTTTTTTTTATTATTATTTATTTTTATTTAGTGTTATTTGACTCAACTGAGTCTTCTCATTTAATATCATCAAATCTAACCTGCTGTATTGATGGGACTGGCCACATTGAGAGTCCAAATATGATTCCAACCTCCATGAGGGAAAGCTGAAGATAATTAAGAATCACTTTAAGGGGATGTGATCAAAGTCAACATGAGATCTGCATTATGGGGATTAAATTTGCAGAAATAATGCATTTATATTAGCAACATGCACAGTACACAGCAATGATTGGTAACCAGTTTTTCTCCTTGGGTTACTTCTTTTCACTTCAGGAGGTGAAGGACAGCATCAATAACTGGGCATACAAGATTATTTTAGGCTACCCCCTGTGGTTTGTCTTCGTGGGCATCATTGTTGTCCCAGTAGTTCTCCTAGTTGTCTTTTTTGTTTTGGGTTTTCCTGAAATACAGTCCCCAGAGGGGCAGGGGACTGAACACTCTGAGGTGGAGCTACTTGAGGGCGCCGTCTTTATATGCTTAGGAATCCCAGCAGCGACAGGATTAAGGTTTGTCTTTCAGATGGTCAATAGCCTCGCCTTCAGCCAAGCTCATAACATTAAGAAAGGAATGGATAACGAACGGATCAGCAAACGATTGGGATTCATGAATGAGGTCAGGAAAGAAATGTGGTTTCTGACTCAATTCATCAAGTTCATGGAGGTGTTTGAAAGGAGGAGGATTCGTATTGTGTTGAAAATTACACATCTGGACCGTTGCTCCCCCAAGAAAATTGTTGCAGTCTTGGGGGCCATCAATATTTTACTCTCAGATGAGGAAAGCCCAGTTCTTTCCATTCTGGCTGCAAATCCAAATGTTTTGTTAGAAAAGGTGAAATTTGCAGAAAACTCCATCTGTAAAGAGGACAGAGCTCACGGACTGCTGAACCGCATAGTCACTCTGGCCTTCACAGTCCCAACAATGTCTGAAAATTTAAAGCACAAGTTGTTTCACAGCCTTAACAACACTCCAGGATTCTCTGAAGATTGCCCCTTGAGGTGGAACAGACACAGGAGAAAGACATCTGTGATAGAGCCGATAGTGGTGGCAATTGGGGAATCAACGGAGTCCTTTTCAGATACTTTAGAAATGAAAGAGGATGAATTGGAAAAAATGGTTCAGACAATACTTAGCAACGGTGAAAAAAAGCTGAACAAGTACATGTTAGATGATGCCATCTCAATGAAGAGGACGATCAGCTCTGTCTGGGTAACGGTCATAATCATGAAGTTACTGAAGAAAGAGTTTCCTGACCCAGAGCACACTGCAGCATGGGTGGTTCTAGCCAACCAGTGGCCCTGTCGATTCAGCTGGATCCTCCAGTGTGTGGAGGATGAAAAGCAGAGAGCAGCGATTGATCAACAGAACTTGAGCTCTGATGATTCAAAGACCCTTTGGGAGGTCTTCAGCGAGTCCAGGGAGGAGCTCTATGTGATGCGGACACACATCGAGGACCTCCTCGAGCAGGACGGAGATCCTGAAGTGTTCGAAGCGTTACTCAAGGATGATGAGTTTGAGTTCACCTTAAAGAACCTGGAGATCTTTCAAGTAGGGATGGTGAATCTGGATCAGTCAGTCAGGAGGGAACTGGCTCTTATCAGAGGGACATGCAGGCTGGAAAATTCTGGTTGGATGAGGAACATAGCTCCTCTTCCAGTCACATGTCTTATCAAAATGACCACAGACGACATATGTGAAGAGGTGAGTTCAGACAAAGTTAGTCTGTATGACTTATGCACTTATAGCATATCTTGGATATTTTTGTTCTAAAGCTTTCTCGATTTATTTTTTATTTTTTTGTAACTTGCAGATTTAAATCTGTAGTGATATTTTGTCAGAAATAGATCTTGTTGGACATTTTTCCATCATTTTATGATTTTGCAGTGGTAGCAGTTTTGCACATTCCTTTATGCATTTTTGTGTACTTTCAGTGCTGATAAAATATTTTATAACATTTCTCAGCCTTACTCATTGACCTAACATTTCTAACAGGCACACTAACAACACTGTGTTTTATATTGATTTTTTTTCAGATGGAGAGGATGAAATTGGACAGTATGTACAGGGAAACAGTGAAAAAACATAAGCTCAATGGCTCTGCTCTGGTCTTTGGTGACACAGAAGATCTGAAAGTCCTCCTGGGTATGACATTTGGTGAATGGGCAACTTTCAAACAGCACTTCTTGAGTTTCGTCTCACCGGACGAGAACATGCTGCCATTACCTGCCAAAATCCACCTGTCCAAGTTCCTCCAGTGTGTAGTGAAGACATAATTACTCATCTACCACCAGCCTGTGTTAACAGTTGCCTTTTGTAACACAGTTAAATACATTGAATGTGCTAAGGTACACTGAGTGCTCCAAATCTTTTTTTTATCCCTTTTCCATGTTTGTATGGCTTTGATAAGCAGATGTCTTGATCGAGTGTTGAAATATGTTTTCATTACACCTCAACTGTTGGTTCTGGCTTCCAGGATATGGACTCAAGTCCCAGAGTGCAACATTTTTCACCCACTGTATAAATATATTAATTCACAGCTGAACTACAGCAGCTCAAAGACACTTCCAGTAGAATTCTACTGGAATTCTACTTCCAGTACTGGAAGTGCTTATGTTGCTTTTAATGTAATTACAGTTCATAACCATTTAAGTAAAAACAAAAATCAGTCTTAGTTTGCAAGATTATCTACTAAACTTTACCAAGTCACTAAAGGTGTGTTTCCAGAGTTTACCACGCAAGTTATTTATAGCTGATATTTTTCAAACTTTTATTCATAGCGGTTTATTCATAAGTGGAACTTAAGGACTCATGAATTTAAATCACATAATGAGATTAAATGAATAAGACTGTGATGAAGCAAAATATGTCAAGGGAGATAAATAATTATATGAGAACAAGGATATTAGACAAACTCTTCTTACAGCTGCGGGTTTAATCTCTGGGAAATTTAACACCATGAAGCATTGAAGTTATGTTGCGGAGGAAATAAATATATAATAAGCTCAAATTTATTAACTCCTGTAAACTCAAGTTCAACAGTATGTGTTCAGAATACTTTATTGATCTTTAATGAAGCATCTCAGCACTGTACATAAGATGCAATAAACTGTAATTTTCAGTTCCATCTAATAAAATGCAAGCCCACAACTGAAATGTAAACACAAAGTCTTCCAACAGTAAAATTATCACAAAAAACTTATTTTGTGTGGCTGTCATTTCAAAACGCATTCAAGTTTATAAATAATCAAAGCAATTAGAAGGTTTGTTAGTGATATTTTCACATCAAACAAGTTAAAATACTAACTAAAAACAGTTCTGCTTTCCTATTAGCCGTTCACCTTCGAATGTTTTAAATGTTAATTAATCCAGAGATATCCAACTACTCCAGGCATTTGAAATACATAACCACATTTCAGACAGCATACATAATTAGATTTTGAAATATAAGAACAAGACCCATATTAGGTGCATGAATTTTACACAGCCATTAATTTCACAATTTGATACGGAATATATATTCATTAAGGATATGAATTTTACACAATATTTTGAAAACTTGAAGATTTTTCTAAAAATTAGAAATATGACATAGGACATAAGGGTCAAAGGATTCCGTATTCAACAAATAAGTCTAAGACGAACACAAGTACAGCTATACTGAATGAAGTTGTAATATAGAAGCCATTCCCATTTAAACTGCTCTTGTTTTTAAGGCACATGTGTAATTAAGAGTCAAATTAAACTCTATATTCTGGCAGGCACACTAACACAGCTAACAAACATGGTAATAGTAGAGGGAGAATAGACAAACATTGAAACACTCAATGACAAAACAAACAATTTAGGAATGTACAAACAAACAAAATATAAAAACTCAAAAACATTTTTTTAAAAAGATGGGTATGAGGTGAAATAGTTGCATATATTTGTATAAATGCAAATTTTTCGATGAATTTCACCTTTTGGGTCAATGTCGATTTGTAAACAGATGGATTCAAGCAAACCTGATAAACCTTCACTTACAACTTTCCTGGTATTGATCTAGAGCTAACTTTTTCCTTTATTCAATTTCTCCAAAATGGCTTCATGTTTTACTATAAAAATCTTCCCTGGATATTTTACCGCAGCAGGAGCCCGTCCAGGTGATTATCAGACAGCAGCTCATTTCCGTCCCAATGACTCCGCCAGCTTCTTGAGCCTTTTCTTGAGCTCAAGCGGAAACTTCTCATAACACTTTTTACAAACAGGCTTCATGTCAAACTCTACAAACTTGTTTCTGCAAAGAGGAAAACAGGAATAAAACCACTGGAGTATTTTGGGTGTTATGTTGTTGATTACATTACAAATCTCTGAATGCAACACGTTGCACCAAGCTTTTTCTGTCTGACCAACTAAAATAATTACCAGGTATCTGAATTTAATCAGCCAATCGAGCTCTGCTTATATTTAACATGCATGTACATGTTTTAGACTCTTGCCACCAACACAAACAATTACGCTAGAAAATAAATTACAAAAAATAATGACATGCTATAGAGCCAAAGAAGAAGGGCAACCACAGGAAGAGAGGAAGGCAGCAATAGCACCAATCCATGGATGGAGTGGTGAAGCTACAGGCACACTGCCGGCTTTTTCCTGCGATCTTTAGCGTCACGTTCACGCCGAGCAAGTCTGCGTTTCAGCTCCTCAGGCAAGTGCTCATAGCAATCCTTACACATTGGTTTCAAGTCAATTTCAACAAACTTATCTCTGAGTTGTCAAACACACCAATTGAGGCATGGAAAAGAAGACAAAGGAGGAAAACAGGAAATAAGAAAGAAGCAGTGTTGGAGAATCACGAAAAAACACACCTATTAATAGTGAGAAGTGTTAAAGAAAAGTAAGAGCACAACAAACATGAGGTGGAAGAGTTGCATGTGACTAGATTTTATGGTTTGCATCAATTAACATATTAAGACTTACTTGAGAGTGAGCTTGGTGTTGCAGGTGGAGCAGGAGAAACAAGTGACACACCAGGCTTTGTTGAGAGCAGACACAACTGAGGGGGGGCAGAAAAAATAAATAAAAACAGAAGATTCAGCTGCTGTCACTTAAAGCAACACTTTGTTCTTTACTGAACCACAGAACCTTTTTAATTACTGAACCATAGAAGATCCTAATTATGTGTTTTATCACACCGATGCTCACCATCGCCTTCAATCACACGGTTGCAGTGATAACACACGTCCCCAAAGAGCTTAACAGCAGAGAAACAAGGAGACAAATCAAACACATTCCTTCATTGTCTACCTGCAATGTGATGTTAGTCGTGTCATTCAAAGCCAAGTTTTAGCTTCTTACCTGATTGTAATGCGTCTCACAGTAAGCCAAACCTTTTCTCTCATAATGGCGGTGACCGAGGAAAGGTTTCTCACATTTGGCACAAACAAAGTGCTGTAAAAAAATAGTTGTTACTAAGGGGAAGATTTGCATTTCTAATGAAAGTCAAATACTGATCATACTGAAGAGATGCTGGTTGCAATCTAAACATGTAAACATGGTGTAAATCTGGCTGTTAAATAGTTGGGAACGTTTACTGGTAAAATGTCTGAAACTTCAAAAACAGTGCAGTTTGTATTTAGTCTCTTCTTGTTGTGTACCCATGCATCCCGTAATACATCCCATAATACAAACCATTCATGGTGTAACTAATTTAAAAGAAAAAATTAGTTACTCCTGTCTGTTATATACATTTCTGAAGTGGTTCGATGTAAAACTACTTACTGCCAATTAACATCTGCAGCATTACACCGTCTGCTGAACACTGTTAGTAAAGAGTATTTCATACTTTAAAGAGTATGAAATGCAGCAGCCTTCAGGCAGATGAATCCATCATTTGATCTGCCTTGCTTGACCTCTGGAGAATTTGTCTTGTCCAAACTCTCAGGCCCGTCAGAAACACTCCAACTAGCTTAGAGCGTTTTGGGTCCAAATACCTTTTCCTTCATTTCCAAGTTCATATATCTTGACAACATGCATAATTTATTGAATGTTTTTATATTCGACCCAAGTCTGACTGCCCTACGGAGAGATCTGAATAAGACCAAGGAAGTATTTATGATTTGGACAAAATAATATCCATCTGTATAGATAGGGGGAAAGAGGGTTTTGTGCCTGAAAGTTTATGAAGAATATCTGAAGTCAGAATCAAATGAGACACAAAATTATAATAATCAATAATGAGAAAAAAATAATAATTCTTTCATCTTTAATTTGAGTTTCATGATTATATTTATGCTACTTTCATTCTGGCCAAAATATTTCAACATAGTGTATTTTTTAAATTAGAAAACACATTTTTAGACTAAAAGACAATATGAGCCATTTATCAGGTAATGAATGCATTGAAGTGTTAGAAATATTACCAAGAAAACCCAGGACTGAAGCATTCACAAACCTCCACATGCCACTGCTTGCCCATGGCATTGACCACACGTCCCTCAATGGGCCTCCTGCAGGCGCCACAGATTGGCACACCCATCTTATCATGGCAGGGCAAACAGAAGAGCTCCCCTTTCAGTTCTCTTGCATCAGCAGTCAACTCTTTTCTAGGACAAAAGAAATATCAATAAAATTTAAACAGACTGCTGGCTTGTGACCCTATCCTACCAGTAGAACAGTGGTGCCCAAAGTCGGTCCTCGAGAGCCGGCAACCTACATGTTTTAGTTCTCTCCCTGGTTTAACACACCTGGATCAAATAATGTCTCATTAGAAGGTCTACGAAGAACATTGACATGCTGAAAAGGTTGTCACTACCACCAGGGAGAGAACTAAAGCATGCAGGATGCCGGCCCTCGAGGACTGACTTTGGGCATCCCTGCAGTAGAATGTGTGGAAATATGAGAATAAGCTGAAGGTATTGGCACCGACCCGCAGTTGTTACAGTTGAAGTGGTCAGGGTGATATGGATCATTCTTAAAGATCAGCGTCTGCTCTTCAATAATAGCATGGCACTTCTGGCAGATATACTTGCCTAGGCCCCGAGCCTTTTCCCGATTATGGCATGGACGACACAAGTGCCTGAGGGAAACAAAAACCAAAATAAACATTTCTACGGATTTTGTGACACACTCCATCACAGCTGCTTAAAATTCCATTATTTGCTCAAATGCAAAGCGAGTCACAAGCTTGGCAAGTGACGCCACCTGTTCAAAAAGCTGCCACGCTGTTATTTGCTAGACTGTGAAAAGCCGGGATTACTAACCTGCCAGCATTTTTGACAAATCCCACATCTGCAAGTACTGCCTGACAAATATCGCAGCAGAAGCAGTCAGGGTGCCAACTGTTGTTCATGGCCTTAATGACACGTCCAATGATGAACTCCCCTGGAAGAAAAAAAAAAAATCATATGACAATCAACTCGACACACATGGCGTAAGACGAAAACGCATAATGAAAATGAGACAAAGAAACACTGCAACAATTAAGCTGTCAGCAGGTATGTTGATGAAAAAAAATAGTTTAACTATATTATCAACTAAATTAGTATTATCACTTATAATTTTGAAATGAATAGACTACAAACCTAAAAGAATATTCCAGTTGCCACTTCCCAAAAAGCTACAAACAATTTCACACAAAACATGGTCAATACTAAAATTTGAGGCCTGTCAACACTCACCACACTGGTGGCAGCAAGGTGCAAAGAGCATCTGGAAGTCATGCTCACAGTATTTCCTGCCTTCAAACTGTAAAAGGGAAACATTTAAAATATTTGTTAAAAGAAAGTCAACGATTTTCTGTGCACTAGGTATGGCTCAGTATTGTGTTGATTTGTGACATTCAAAAGAGCACCATCATGTGATATGCATTACCTCATAGAAGAGTCCTTCTGGAAACTGCTGGAAACACTGGGCGCAGACAAAGCACTGCTCGTGGTAAAGCTCTCCATTACTGTTAACGATTTTCTCAGTTGGAGCAAAGCCACTTTTACACCGCTCACAGGCTGCGCTGACCAGGGCATTCGCAAAGCTGTTACAGGAGGAGAAAAAAAAAACAAAACGAGTGCATTTCTCCCCTTGGTGTTCAGGCTGAGACTGGTGTTTATCATTTCTCACATAGCTCATATCTGAAGCTGGATGTATATCTCATTAACTGTGATGAGAGGAACGGGAATATTTAACTCACCCTTAGTCACTGCAAAGACATCACCTAATTTGGTAAGGTTAGAGAAGCACTGATGGCTGATCAACATACGACTATGTAAAAATAAATAAATCAATCTTTCTCCCCCTTACAGGTTTCTTCTGATTTTGTTCCACATAAATGTATCAAAACAAGGCAATTTGTTAATAGACACAGATAACCTGAGAAAATAAAAATAAGTCTTTCAAACTGTGATTTTATTTAATGAGAGAAGAGCTTTCCAAGCCAAGATGGCTCTGTGTGTAAGCATAACCACTCTTCTTGTAATGTCACAAATGTTAATCGCACTCATCCATTTAATCTCACTAGACGTATTTTGATTACTGCCTGACCAATAGCATCAATAAATTGCTTGAAGGGACCTTTCTGACGACGTCAAGCAGGCAAAAACGATCTCAAAAATCAACACATCCAGTGAATCGCAATCAGAGTCCTTATGTACGAATGAAGGAAACGTGGAGAAGTGCTGAAAGTACTCCTCCATGTTTAGAGGAGTAGGATGACCCTACTGAAATTAGGTGTGGCCATCCTCCTGAATTTACTTCAAGAGTGCTTCCATACCACAAAATAACCTCAAACAACAACAGACACCTCACTTGCTTTATTTAATGTCAGTGTTTATGATCTGTCAAAACAGAAGAGAAAGTCAGACTTGAAGCTGTGGTATCCTACATGCTTTCGTTATTTCCCTGGTTCAATACACCTAAATCAAATAACGGTTCATTAGCAAGCCTCTGCAGATTTCTGACAGGCTGAGGAGGTAGTTGGACAAAGTGGGTTAGCTGTGTTGGCGACATCAAAAACCAGCAGGACACCAGTCCTTGAGGACAAGAGCTGCCATGCATGCCACTCTCAACTCTGAATGGGTTTCAGATAGGCCTAGTTAAAGTCATGATTTAAGCTCAGCTAAGGTACTATGGCATTACCTTAAACAGGATGTTTATTCGCAAAAAAAAAAAACTTCAGTTGTGCTTAATTAAAACAAAGAATGGGACAAAACTCATTTACTCAATATCACTGCCAGTTATTCAAAAAGCCTGATGACAGTGGGTGGCAAAAAATAGTGATTACATTTAGCTGACAATTACTTATTAGTTATGAGTTTTATGGGGCGATTCTTATAGGGCCATGTTAATTTGTTTTTCTCTCATAATAATTGAAAAAAAAATGCATTTTGTATTTTCCCAAGTTATGCTTTGCATTTTGTATACTTGTGCAGTTATATAGACTTAGATCTAAACAAAAAACTGTACCAACGAACATCACGACAGCTACATTCTCAACTCGTATTAGGAGCAGAGAGTTGTACTTGATCTACAAGCCTTTAATTATCAAAAGGTGTTGTGAGTGAAATTTCTAGCTGAGAAAATTGTCACAATGAAATGAGTAAAACAACACTAATATCACCAAAAGCTTTTACATGCAAGTAAAACGTGTAAAAAATGCCTCTATTGTAATCAATCAATCAATCAAATTTTATTTGTATAGCACATTTCAGCAGCAAGGCATTTCAAAGTGCTTTACATCATTACAAACACAGAATCACAATGCAATATAGAATCAATCATTAAGTCAAGTTACATCAATAAATTTGTAATTGATTACATTTCAAATACAATTCTAAACAGGTGGGTTTTCAGTTGAGATTTAAAAGAAGTCAGTGTTTCAGCTGTTTTACAGTTTTCTGGAAGTTTGTTCCAAATTTGTGGTGCATAGATGCTGAAAGCTGCTTCTCCTCGTTTGGTTCTGTACAAACGAGGAGAAGAATAACATGTAACAATGTGTTCATGTTAAACACTAAACCTGGCTAGATCCAAAACAGCCAAGCAACTGCCATGCTAATATTGCAACTTCGCAAAAGCTATGGATTGGACACATTTTTCACTTGTGAAATCAAATTCTGAAGAAACCGAAATTTAAAAAAAAATAAACAAATGACTCCAAACTAGTTACTTTGTAGCTGAGCCAGTTTACTAAACTGAGGTTACTTTGTTCTGAGGTTGCTAAAGCTAACGTGACGTTAGCTTTAGCAACGCTAGCAGAGTTTCCATTGAGGATTTAACTGTCCGTACCTGCCCGTCATCCCAGCTACCCCCAGCATCACCTCCTTAAACACAGTCTGAGGGGGAAAGCGGCTTACAAAACGCTGTGCTTGGCTTTTTTCAGAATTACAAAGTTTTGCCCACTTGAAAGTCCCCGTCCGACACAAGGAGACGGAGCAGGCAGCAGCGGGGAGTGTCCGAGATTCTGAACCAGAGGGTCGCTTACCGTACGTAGGCCGCGAGCACAAAAAGACGGGTCTGCTTTTTAAAGGTCAAATAACATATATTAAAAACAAATATTGTGGATAACTCATAATAAACATGCAATTTTCGACAGGTGTTAAACAACCACCATAATCTGTTAAAAATGTCTGTTAGTCTCAGAAAGTTGCACGTTTTCTGGCTTCAGAGTAACCAGAATCTTCATGTTTCATGCTGAGTAAGAAATTAAAACAAAGTTTTAATGCGGAAAATGGGAGGCTAATCATTAACCCAGAGGGGGAAAAAATCCAATAGGCCAACCAATTGAGATAGTGGTTGCTATCTGTGTTTCTGGACCTACTACAATTTGTGTGTTTACATTTTCACTAGAATTACAGCATTAAATCCCTTTAAGATTCATGAACAAATCAGGTGTTCATTTTTCTTTTCTAAAAATATATATTTATTTGTCGTCTAAAAGAGTCTAATAGTAGAATTATCCTACTGTTGATAAATGTTAAATATAGTGCAGGAAAATACTCATCTGTTCTTTGGAGACATTGGTATGACTGCCTCCTGAATGGTTAGGAGCCTTTTTTATTGTACTTTTTATTCTTTTATTGTATTTGTTTTCTTTTTTTATGTACTTTGGACGTTGAGTCTGTAATAAATTCTATCTATCTATCTATCTATCTATCTATCTGTCTGTCTGTCTGTCTGTCTGTATATGAAAAGTATAATGCAAAATATAACACAGTGTGTAAAAACTAGCTTAGTTGATAAATTTTCAGCATATAGTTGCTGATGTCAGGGTTTTCGGAAAGCATTAATATTGACCTTCTTTATTATTGCCAGAGCCAATTTGGAAGTGTGTTTGGGAGTATTAAACACCGAAGTACTGTATGTCCACATTTGACCCTTTCTTTATTAATTTAAGGAAAAATTGAAAATGATGTATTCCTTATTATTCGATTCACCTTGTGTAATGTGTAATGTAACACTACTAGCAGATAACAGAGATGTGTAGCATGTTGCTACTCCCTGGTGCAGTGCCCCGATAGTCGGAAAGCATATACAGGCTAATCAAATAATAGTGAAGACGTATGAATATTATGCATAATGTATATATATGTTAAACCTATACCATCTATTCAATATACTCTTAATAAATATTATTTACATTCATAACTGCTCAATACAAACGAAATTAAGACAGATAGGAGCTGAATCACAATTGTTTCTGTTCAGTTTAATATAAAGATTGTGCCCACTAAATATGAAGTAAACTGTACTTCATATATATATATATATATGAAGTACAGTTCATACACATTATTAGATTACAATAATGCGTATGTATGCATATTTATATAATATATTGCGCATATTGTAAATGCGCGATATAAATATGTAGGGTATTTGGTGTAAATGCAAAGAAATACAAATTCAACAGCTATAGATATATGTAAAACAATTCCAGACACAATGTTTTTTTAAACAAGCGTTTTTAATGACTATAAACTAAAATATTGTATAACTTTGGAAAAAAAATACAAGTTACTTTCAAATAAATCTCAGTATTATACAGCTTTAGTAAGAGAAAATATAACTTAACAGCAGCTGAACTGTTTCAGAAGAAAGATCATCTCTCCATCCCATGCTTAGATTACAATAATCATCTTCATGCACAGGTGAAAAGAAATGCAGTTAACCACACTAACCAGCAGATGGCGTGTATTTACAAACAGGAAAAACAATGTTTTGAAAGTATTTTCATTTGGTTTTCTAACAAACGGGATGAATCATGCAGGGAAGAAAACACATAAAGACAGGATGGGTCTATTAACAGAGCAGCAGGCTATCAAATTTGATGTTTTTACAAATGTAACTACAGTTAACATAATAATAATACACAACCAACGTTAAATGAAAAATGGTTAAACAATATTCATTCGGATCAGGACTTGACATTTTTCTGTTTCACTATGTGGAACAGCATCATTTTATATCAACGAAAGGGTGATTGTGCAAGTAATAACATGTTTTATTATTATTATTATTATTATTATCATGGGACTGAGAAAAATAAAATTTTAATTTAAGAAATAGGATTTAACAAAAGTCAGTGATCAGTTTGCGAAGCATTCAGCTGGAGCCACACCTACTCATTCTTCTCACTTTGTTTATTGGAGGTAATTAAATGATTGTAACCTTGTAATTCAGTGGTTCAAACCCACAATATTTGCATTTTTTCCCCTAATTACAAATTTAAGTGACTACATCACCAGGATTAATAGTTAAATATGTTTATCTCTGGAATTCGTGATACAGTCTCCTTTTTTTATTTCCTATACCAGTATTAAACACATTAGATATTACAACACAGACTACAAAAACTAAATAGAAAATCCTTCTTAGATAGACATTTGTATTATAGTAGCACATTATATGATAGTTTCTCTTGGTAAAGGGATTTTCTCCTCATATAATAAATAATCCATACTATTCATTAGATTTAGAATGTTAAAAATAAAAATAAATCTTTAAAAAAAGGAAGCAGAAATTCAAATAATCTACAAAGAGAGTTTGTGACAACAGAAAGAAATTACCTCTGCGGCTGTATGGGTTTACTTTGCCAAGCTTGGGGACCTTCATTAGAGAAAAAGTGCATTAAAGTTATACGTTGTTTGTACAAGTATACCGCATATTAATGTCTGTAATTAGGGTTTGTTTTATGTATATGTTTTCAAATATTAACTTTTTTCTTTACAGTTTCAACAGGATAATTTGTGGTACAATACAGGAAAGAGGAAAAAACGTGGTGCAACTTAGAGATATTTACAAGCTCATCATGGCCAGCCAGTTAATGTTACAAACAGGAGATAGGCTATCCTTGGGCTTTTCCACTTGGATAGAAGAACACAAAAATAACAAGTGGTAGTGACTCAGTCGACAGGGAATAGTGGCTTTGTGAGGGAAAGCTGGAGAGGTTAGAAGAAACAAAAACATAATTTCAAGACAGAATCCACCTCTGCTGCTGCATACCAGACTGCTGTCTCATGACCACCACCCAGTCTGGGCCACACAAAGTCTCTTTGCAAAGACCAGTTAGCAATTACGCACAGACAATAACGTAAATTTAAAAAAAAAAAAAAATCCACAAGCGTTTGCACAGCGATTAACCAAAAACCTCCTAGCTTATCATGCTGATCACCCCGTCCAATTTATGTACTGCATTTACCTTTTATCCACGACGAAGATGATAACACAAACTGATTTCACACACATTGTGCATTTAGTGTGGCGACAACAATTATACTTGTCTTTGTAAAATTCATCTCTGTGAAGTTACTTCCTTTTATTAAAAGGACTGTAGTTATGCCTGTACAAGGCAAAAAAATATATATTTACCATATATACAAAAGAAAAATATCTGCCTGCATGTCAGCAACACAGATGTGGAGCAACTTCTGTCTTGAGCATAATTCCTCAAATTCCCAACAGATTCCAGATACACCCATCAGTTCAAGCTACTAATTGATGTGTAAATAACAACAACAGGTCTGAAGGGCTCAGAGTAAGAAAATGCTAAATGATATGAGTGATTAAATTATATAAATGCATGAGCTACATCAAATTAAAAACAAAATAAGATCAAAAAGATGTAATTTCTTCTTCTGTTGTACCAGTAAAAATAAGAATCTGTACACACAAAAAAAATCCAAACAAAAAACAAATTAGCCCCTCACCAAACTCTACCATGTAGGCATCATGTCAGGGAACCAGACCCGACCCAAATGCTTCGACACCTCCCAGTGAATGTCGTCCAGCTCGTAACGGTGATCCGGAACCAGCACTTCCTCCATGATGGACAGCTGCTTCAGTCTGTCTCCGCACATCTTCACGAACTCCACGAAGGCGCTGCAGGACACTTCGCACTCCCCCAAGCCGATGGCGGACAGCTGCGTGCAGCGCTGGGCGATGCGGATGAGCTCCTCGTCAAGAGGCCGCAGCCCGTTGGCGCACACCACCAGCTCCACCAGACGCGGGCAGGTGAGCCCGACGCGGCCCAGCACGTCTTTGCTGACGGAGCGGCCGAAGTACAGGTGCGTGACGGGGATTTCGTCGCGGAAGAAAGGGTCGAACTCCTCCTCGTAGAGGTAGAAGTACATCACCAGGTTGAATTTGGGGGAGTGGCGCACCATGGCGTCCCAGCTGCTCTTCTTGATGGTGTGGAACTGCTGGCCTGGGTTCTCGCTGACCACGTCGATGCGAAGGTGCTCGAGGTGAACGTGCTTCTCCGAGGAGAGCGCGATGAGGAGTTCGTCGCTCAGCAAGTGGTAGTTCAGAGCCAGCTCTCTCAGGCCGTGGCACTGATCGGCCACGCACATGATGCCTGCAAACAGGAGAGCACAGTGAGTCGGGATCTACGGCGCAAAAAAAACAACAGCCTTATACAACCTGAGGTTTTTCACATTTTATCACAATAAAACTACAACCTCCAATGTACATTGCTCCGATTTTATGTGCTAGACTCATGCAAAAGGTCGTATTGATTTATGGAGGATGAATATTAACGAGCACCAGAATTTTCAGAATTTAATTTGTAACAAAATATGAATCAGTTTTATTTCACTTCAGTATTAGAAGATATTTCGTATTCATCCATCTCATAAAATCCCCACATATTAAGATTTTTGGTCATCACATAAAAAAATGGCACATTATAACTTTTGCAATAAACATTATACATATATATATTTTTTTAATATTAAATTATGTTTTTTCTCCACATTACCATATGGAATCATGTTTATAATCAGCAATTTGCTATTTTTGTGAGCCGTCTACATCAGGTACTTTAGGTAATAGAAAGCTTTTTTACCCATTTTCTAGAATAATTTCTCATGGATGTGAAAATAAAATAATAATAATAAAGTAACAAACTAAATCAACGAGATGGCAGAAGTTAGTGTTTGTATTTGCAGCCAAACTGTATGAAATTTAATGCAATTATATTTATCTGGACTGCATGGATTTCATCTACATGCCATCTGTGTAATATGAAGAACACCCCGAGTCGACTTTTATTGTGAATCGGTGCAGCCTAGATGAACTAAACAGAATTTATCTTTGTGAGGAATGAGCTTCTCAAGAATAATGAGTCGGTTATTAACAGCCGTGATATAAATCATGTGTTGTGTTAGTACCGGCAGGTGAAACATGAGGGCAGCTGCTCATTTTCAGCAGCTTGAGAGTGTCGCTGTTGTTGGCCACCAGGACTTTGAGGGAGGGATCATCCACAGGGGTGTCGTCGATTTTCAGGGAGGACAGAGATTTGGAGTTGACGAAAACAACCGTCAGAGCGGAGATGAAGTGAGACTGTAGAAGGGAAAGAGAAAGAGACACATTTAATGGCACAAAAAGTGATAACTAGGGTGACATAACACCATTATAACTGTACCAATCTGGTTCCAACGCAATGGTAATGGCGCCGTTTTAGTAGAATTTTCTACATAAAAATACAAAAGAAAATCTTCTCAATTTAATGGTTGAAAAAAGATCATTTAAACATAAATGTATGGGGTTTTTTTTACTCAACAAATATACCTATTTGTTGAGTAAAGTCTGCAGTGTTTACACTATAAACACACTGTAAGAGAGGCCTTGTAGATTTTGACTGGAAACAAGGCAGCTGAGTAAATGTCCCAGTAAGAGACCCCTTCAAGGGAATCACTCAAAAACAGCTTATTCTTAGAAACAATTACAATAAAAGGAAATAAAAAAGTTCTATATCTCCTTTGATAGAGGTAGTAGCTTTATACCCAACAGAAACCGATAGAATTACAGGAGTATCCACTTTTAAGATTCCAAGTAAAGATCCTATGTCTTTAGAACGTGGCCTGCCAATGACCAATCGGATCCCATCACGAGGTTCTACACTGATTGTGAGCTAATGTCAAATAACTGGAACATTATCACAAGTTATTCCCAAAGAAAGGTTAAGGCTCGCGCCATTCTTTCAAGTGCTACTTATAACTCACGAGACTTGACTGATAAAAAAATAATAATAATTTCAACAATGAATAACAGAAATCTGCCTTTGCTTTTAAAAACAAAATAAACTTTTATATAGTCAATCTTGCTTTTATATGAAATAAGTTATATATATATTATTTGTCTTATTTAGTTTATCCACTTATGTTTTATTATTCTATTTTTAGTTTTAGCTAATATTACCCTTAACTGTTAATCTAATGTTACTCTTAAAACTTTGTTTTTCAAACTTTTACTGCATCTTTTTTTTTAATTTTATTTTAACAATTACTGCATTTCTACTTGTCTCCTTTGGTACATGAATGTGGCTCCTTAGTTCATCATTAGAGGCACAGGATGCCTCTAATGATGGTCAAAGTCTACAAGGCTTTTCCACACAAACTTAAATTAGGTATATAAAACAATAAAAATATAAAAAAAATAACTGATGGTTTAAGTGAGGGCCCAATGACAGGAAGTGTGCTGAGAGGGGTGTGGCCAGGAAGGGCTCTTGCTCCACATAGCTTGATTGAGTTATTAATTAATTAATTGACTGAACACTTGCCACAGTCAACCAACAAACCATATCCATTAGAAACAGAATGTAACATTGTTCGTGAAAATACTCGACTTGCAAAGCTTATCAAAGTTGTTGAACTTTTAAGGCTTCCTTTTAAATCAGGCCAGTATAAAAACTTAGTAAAGCCTAAAAAAAAAATCCAAGCTGTGACCTCCTCTCAAAGATCAACTGTTATGGAAAATAAACACAAAAAGTGACATTTTGATCGGTTAACTTGACAGTTTTCCAGGCTTTAGACCTTCCCGTGGGCACACGGCATCAATCAGGACAGCCTCATTTCATGCATTCATCAAAAATCTGAAGTTTGGGCGGCTGAGTTATCGCTGCCCTTCAGGGTTACCTTGGGCATCTCCATGAAGCTGGGCCTGGCTGTGGATATGAGTCCCAGGGTTTTCAAAGAACAATTCACCAGCTGAGAGAGGATGTTGCACGCCGCCTCTGCAGACTCTCTGCTGCTGTCCACCTGCGAGTCCGACGCAGAAAATTAAACCCTCTTTTTATATGGAAGAGGTGAATCCACTTCAGTTTTTAAACACAAACCGTCCGCCTGTCTCACCTTGAAGCTGACGTACTGCAGGTGGTTGGAGTGCTTTTTGATGATCTGTTTGATGAGCTCCGGGTGTGTGGCCTTCAGGTAGGAGCTGGCCGGCTGGTTCAGCTCAAACTCAAAGCAGCGCCACAGCTCTGGCATGTGGAAGGCCTGATTCCAGCCCCGGCACACCTAGAGAAATTACCCAACAGACTTCATACAAGAAATGGAGTGATTTAAAAATATATATATGTAGCAAAATAACAGAATGAGACTTTGGGGGAGAGAAACATCAACCTTTGTGACCTTTACACCACAAGACTGTCAAAAGAAGGATATGTGTGTAGCCAACACCAGCTACAAGAGTGGCTAAATTGAGATTGTGACCTTAAGTCACCTTAAGATAAGGTAATAAAGACTGTTTGCCAAGCCATAAATGATGAAACATGCTTAACCATCAGAACTGGCTCTGCTCTACTGCATAAATAAAGGTGTGATCACATGTCTCCATCTGAAAAACTAATCAAATCCAGATTTACAAGCAAGCTGCTAATGATTAATTAGTGGCAATTAATCTTCTAACTTTCAGAAATCAGCTAGGAGTGGAGGTGGTGTCAGTCTGAAACTGAATGCTGGCTTTAATTCACTGATAAAACTGTCTGTTCTGTTTGACTCGGCACCACCCCTTGAATGTAAAGTGCTTTGCAGAAGTATTTATACCCCTCTATGTTTTGCTGTCCAATTCATTTTACTAGAATCTCATGTGAAAGACCAAAGCAAAGTCGTGGATAATTATGAAGCGAAAGGAAAATCAAGTCTTCTTTCTCTCATGTCCAAATACAACTTGCCAAAACAGGACAAGGTTTAAGGGAGTGAATACTTTTGCGGTAATGCCAATAATAATTTAAATGAGAAGCCCTACATTGCCATTTCACACAGTCCCATAAAGAGCATAATTGACATGTAATCAATGCTTTTAGAATACCAGAGAAGCAAAAGCTCTGTCCAGCAGTGGGAGGTACTGGAAAATGTGAAGCAGGATCTCCTGCGGCAAACACTCCCAGCTGGCTCCTTGCTCTTCCAGTTCTTTCTCTCCATCCTGCTTAGTTGACCATTTGATACTCTTCTGATACCCCCCACTGGGGCCTCCTCCTTCCTCCTGCTCATTCTCTTGGAGACCTCGTTTCATCCTGGGAAAGGATGAGAAGAGGGAGTTTAATGTACACCCAGAGCTCTGGAAGAACGCAATCATTTTTATTAACAATCCAATAATTAACACATCAGTTCATATTCGGTTAGTGGCCTGCAAATGCTTTGGAAAAATTACTGCATTCGGCCGTAAATTAAATCACTGGACACTGAAGGGCTATCTTTAACCTTGATCATCACACCACTCGTGGCGCCGCCAAGTACGCCGGACTGTAAATGGTGCGGACCCAGTCTTTCTTGCTCACAATGAAAACATTTGTACTCATAGGTCACGCCTCCCTCTCTTTCAACAATCAACACAGATGTCAAACTAACATGTTGTACATTTATTGACATCAAAGTGATGGCTAAAACAGCTTTAAGTTAGCACAAGTGTGCATAAATGTCAAAAGACTGACGTTAAAAACGGCACCAAAACACAGATCAATAGTTAGCTTAGCCACATTTAACCACGCTGGGGGTTAAGCTGACAATTATTAGCAAGTTGTAACTAGCGACTAAAACCAGTCTACTTAAACAAATTTAATTTCCAAGTTTACAGCTTCGTCTGTTTATCTCACCTGGCTTTTAGCTCCACCGTCGGTTGCTTATTTACGGAGGATCACTTTCAACGTCAACCTGGACCGACAAAATAAAACTGCGTACGGGCTGGCCGAGCGATCAAACACATTGGACCATACGACGGTGCGGTGTGGCCGGGCGTTGCTGAACACCAACCGAGGAGGCTTCCGACGGGAGATCTCCAAAAGTCTTCGAGTTTTCCAGGCGCCTGACCTAGTTTCGAACCACAACTCTGCTTCAGTACAGCACTTTGTCGGCTAAAGATGGCGTTTGTGTTGGTGTGCGGATCAGAGCGCTGTAGTTACAGTGAACAGTCGAAAGGGGGAGCAGTTTCACCCAAATGCGTGTTCCAAGGCAACAATGGTTCAACTACTGCGGTTTTACTAGGAACTGACAAATCAACTCAAGATAAAGACAAAAGAATTAATTGTCTAAACAATGAGATTAATTTATAGAGCTTATGAAGTCAAGGTATTTACCTTGTTTCTGTTGCCCTACTTTATTCCTAACTTATCACCACCCACTCATGCTTGTTGGTAATGATCAGTCAAAAAAGTTTTTTTTGTTTTGTTTTTTTTGTAATGATAAAATAGGTGAAGAAGATTAAAATACAACCGCAGCCAATTATTAAGGACGGAAGACCACAACAGAAGGAAAAACTTAAAACATGGCACAGAGTTTGCAAAGAACAACATGGCTTCCCCATCATTTTAACGCACATGAAGCATAAAGCTGCAGATCTGTATCCAGATGGGTGGATGAACCAAAACATGAAAATGAAGTCGAGCAGAAATCAATCCAAATACACAAACATCTGGGTGTTAATGTATGACACTGCTTTATGACAATTAGGATGACCCAACATAGATCTCTTTTTACTTTGTACATCTTTGTTGCTGGTTTCATCTGTGATGTTTGCTTTGCTTTTTCATTTTCCACATGTACACATGTTCCAGCTATTGATATTTTAGGTAGATTTCTTTCTTGCCCAGAATACTCTGGTAAAAAACATTTTGTTACCAAACGTTTACATTTTCTGACAATAATCAATTCAAAAGCTTCAGTTTGAAAAAACAAATTGAGTTTGTAGGGACACTGGATGAAATTAAAGCTGTCGTCTTTGTTTTTGGGATTGAGTTTTCACAACTTAATATTTCTACTGGTCCTGCACCATTTTTGTTACACACTGATAGTGAAAATCTTTACATGTATGCTGTTTTTAATGTACAAAACCTCTCTTCTCAATTAGTTTAAGAACATGATTTTTAAAGAATGATTCATAAAAGTAGCAACAAAGCAGATCAGCCAAAACTCACTTAAACATTTGTGAAATACTGTATGTTCACTCACATTTTTGTGTCTGTTTTATTAGAGCTCTTGGATCCTATGTCTCTTTTCAAGAGACTCTTAATCCAACCCTGTGATTTAGTGGTCAGAGTTTAACAAGATAACTTACCAGAAGAAAGCATAGTCAAGCCCAACTACCAGAAATGAAGGCAAGTACAACCAAAAGTTTGACTCGGAGCTGAAACGTATGTTTATTAAAATGGGACGGATTAGCAGTTTTTTTTTACACTCCATCCACAGTGGCATCGATTTAGAAAGCAACAAACACGTACAAATGCAGTATTTACACACCACTATACACATATTTATAAAATACAATCGCAACTTTTCACACAACTTTGCAGAATTTTCTTTTTTATATGATTTGAAGTCATGGTGCGGAGGCCTTTCCAACAAGCTACAGTTAAACTCTTCGGACAACAAAGCTTTAGAAATGCAGAACTGGACAGTAGTTTTAATAGCAGCAGCCTTTTGGTGTCATTTTCATTTAATGCACGTTCTGGCAAGGTTTTCTGAGGACAAATATGTTATACAAGTAGTATGGCTCTGATGAAGTAAGTCCACACAGTTTGGCTGCATAAATGCATCTTGCCAGACTGAAGAAGTATTATTTATGACGTCCAAGCCACACCTCATTGTTATCCGACAGATACGCAGCATTTAGAAAGAAGGTTGAGACAAGGTACTTTGCTCTGATGACAGAGCAAAGTACCTTGCCTGTAAAGAAATTCACAGAAAACAGCTGACCTCCATTTCTCCGTTTTCCACAGGGGTAACACAGCACAAAGGTTAAAACCATAACTCCAGGCTTCTGAAGCAGGCAGCTTTGAAAGCTAAGATGTATTTAGCCATTCAGGTATGTTCTTGGACCATCAAAGCAGTTCATGATGAAACGTTTTTGTTTTGTTTTTTACCCACAATTTCCAATGAAAGAGAAAAGTTTAGATAATATATGCACCACTGGCACATTTTCATTAGAAATCCATCCTCTATGAGTGTCAGATGCTGTTAGATCATGTCTGCCGTCAACAATCGGAGTCAAATATAACCATCTTTCACTTTCTGCAGTGCAAAATAATATCTGCGACATGTAATAAATGAAGAGAACATACTTAGTTATTTGAAATGTATATTCATGTTGTTAGATGTAGCCATTCTGAAGACCTGCACATTGCTTTCGTTTAAAATGTTACACAATACTGCCATCGTGTGACCAAATTTATGTTTGCAGATTAAACAGTCGCGTTTCTTGCACCAAAACAATTATAGTAATAAAAACTGGAGAAATTGCCTTCATTAATGACTATTCATTAGTCTGAATCAAATTAATTGGGACTTAGGTTTTTAAAAAATTAAACATTTGCCACGTTTCAGTGAGCTTTGCAGCTATGCAAATTATTTAAACGTGCATCATACTTCTAGTGTGAGATTTAAGAGTAAAATTTAATGTTTGCATAACGCAGAGCCCCCAAAATCTAACCTGAAGGTTCAGCCAAGCTGTCCCTTCTTAGGTATGATTTTTATTTTTCCATATTTGCACGAGATACACTAGCCTGAAGAAATTACATGGAAAATTGTTTGTTGTTCTCCTGCTCTGTACTGCCGTTGGTAACCCTGAAAAAATGTTTTCATTATTCATGTTCCCACTTAAAAGTACTTGAAGGTTGTTCACGATTGCCTTTCGTTTTCTTCTTTCTTGTGGGATGTTTGTTCAGGATTAATGACAGAAAACAATGTGATGCTGAGAGCTATTTTTCCAACACTCAACTGTAATCTTCAGAGGACAGATTATTATTCACCGTCTATGTCGCTTTCTGCCCAATCCATCTCTGCATTTCATTCGACTAACAAATGGCACTAAAGTAAATGAAACCTGTTAATTTTGAATAGCTTTTGCCATTTTTTTTTTTCATACGACAACATGGTTCTGTGAGGCAGTTGGGCATCTTGAGGCGGGAGAGTCGTGGGTTGGAGATCAAAGACACTGCTGTTGACAACGAGGTGAAATTTGATTTAATTTGAAGTGGAGTGCACTTCACTTGTAAAAGCATCTTCAGTGTAACAGAAGCTGAAAGCGGAATGGAAACCATTTTTTATTAGTCAAAGCCAGACAGTAAGATTTTCCCCCATATTTTCAATGGGGGTATAACATTTAATTCATTGTACAGGTTTTAGTTTTCTTTTAATTCCCTTATTTGCATCTGAAGCTGTATTCAAATGTACATTTCTCCACTAATGATCCATAAGACCTCATCATGTCTTTTCCTCATAGACTCAATAGGTCACCAAGTTTTTTACTTGGATAATAACCAAAATGTAGCAATAGGCCGGATCAAAGTGTTGCCATGTCAAACACTGTGATACAGAAACGACTGATGTTGTAGAGGAGAACGGGGAGGTGGCAACAGAGACACCAGCTCTAGTAAAAGACACACACAAAGAAAGTGCCTTGGTAGTATTTCACATTAAAACCCAGCGTGCAGAGCGCACGTCAGGACAGAATAACACAAACTGACTGGACAAGAACCGGAGGAGTCTTGGTATTATTCCATGCTTCAGAAATATTTGAAACAGGACTAAAAATAAGAAAAAAAAAATCATCTGTTGTTAAATTTGTTTATCTAATTCAGGGTTTCACCTTTTTGAGTGAAGACGGGACAGATGCAGAAAGAAACTGAGCTGGAATTTCTAAATCTGCACCAGTGGAGCACATGAACGAACAGCTGAACACAGTGGCACTGAGCCGGCTTCCTTCGTGGCGTTCACGCCACAGCTGAAACTGGATTCTCGTCTGTGCCTCTTGTTCTCCCAACAAGGCTGCAGCCTCCGGTCGCACATCAGACAGCAGTGGGAAATGTTTAGTCTCACGTATGGTTACTGCTATTAGCTAACTGTCTCTTTGTGGGAGAGTCTCTTACTCTCTGTGCGGCGCAGTGGCCGTGGACAGGTACTCCTCCGGGCAGACAGACCACGCTGGGCTCACTGAAGGTGTTGTGGCACAGGTGGCACCCTTTCTTCTCCGACACAATAATGGGTTTCCTCCGCTCTTTTAACTGTAGAGGAAGAAAACACGAGTTACAACAAATCAAAGCTGAAACCTTTTTTTTTTGCAATATTTCGAAATCGAGTGTCAACTATCCATAAGAAGGAGCAAGAATAATGTCTGATCAGACTTTGTGATTATGTGCTTCAGTTTATTTATATTTTTATTATTAATGATAAAAATATAAACAAGTAAAGTAAAGTAAATTTAAAATATAAGTTTGACCTAACCAACTTATGGAAGCATTAAACTGCCAGAGCTTGAAAATAAATTCAGGAGCAGTATTTCATTTTAATTAGAAAACTTTGTTATAATGACATGCAAAACTCATTAAAAAGAGTTTTTGCCACTTAAAAAAAAACTTGTTAAAAATAAAATTTGTACATCTCATTCAAACCAAAATATATTCTCTTAAATAAGAAAGGCTGTAGCATCTTTTGATGCCACGGTGAGAGAAAGGGATGTCATGGCGAACCCCTTCACACCTTCGCAATCTGTCAGAGCGTATTTTCACATCTCGTTAAAATGAGCAATGTTCTCGTTATGACGAGACATAAAACCCATCTTGTTAAAACGAGAAGGTTTTTCTTTAAAGCA
Organism: Xiphophorus couchianus; assembly: GCF_001444195.1. Taxonomy (NCBI): domain Eukaryota; kingdom Metazoa; phylum Chordata; class Actinopteri; order Cyprinodontiformes; family Poeciliidae; genus Xiphophorus; species Xiphophorus couchianus. The sequence goes on along the minus strand of NC_040231.1, from coordinate 21,695,281 downwards.
AGAAAATCTCATAAGATGCAAAACTCGCTGAACTAGAAAGTTTTTTGTTAAAATTAGAAAGTTTCTCATTTCAGCGAGTTTTGCATCTTGTTCAAAATTTTTTTTTGTAGTTGTTTAAATGAGAAACGATCTCGTTTTAAGAAGACACTTAATGTTCCTGAATTAATTCCCAATCTCTGTCCGTTAAACACTTCTGTGGAAACTGGCCTAGCTTTAAAAAAGGTAAAATATTCAAAAGCGCCTACCAACACATAAGAAACAACAAAGTCAAAGCAGAGTTATTAATAATTAAAGCAGTCTGTAAAGCCCACTGGTTTAATTAGCTGTTCCATCAATTAAAGCATAACCAACATTTGGTAAAAAAAAATATATTCATGAACAAATAAGTGGACGGTTTAGGAAAGCAGGTTTGCTCACCCTGTCATGCAGCAGCTGCACGTTCTCAGAGCGGGCGAGGCCCAAAGCGATCTGGGAGGTCCGGCCGGCGTGCATGCTGGCCCTGACGGCTCGGTTCAAGAAAGGCCTCAGCAGCTGCAGCGACCAGCTCTCCGGAAGCATCCGTAGGACGCGGACGGCGTCGAACACCTCGCCGTGCCTGTTTAACAGATCCACGGCCGCCATCTCCATCTTGCCGCCAGCTGCTTGGCCTTTTCCAGGAGGGGTGCCGTCGAGATAGACCCCCAGGAGGAGGTGGAACAGCTGCTGTCGATATGCTGGATCTCGATTGGACGAGGCCCAGATGCAGAAGGCCTCGGCGGACGGGAAGTCTCTGAGTTTGTGGACCAGGATGTGCAGCGCTTTGTCGTGTTCCTCTAATTTCCCGTGTAGTGTCGCACGCTCTAGCAGCAGCTTGTCACAGCTCTCCATTTTACCTAACCCGGGTTTAAACAGAATTTTTTTTTAAATTAGCTTCAATCTGAAAAATGACCTCAATGACTCTAAAATAAATATTCCTGTTGCACTGGATGGTTTGCGTTACCTAAAACAAACTGCACACGGTATAAGTCGGACTCCCTGAGCATGGCTTGAAGCTTCTCTCTGGCTCTGGTCAGCTGCCCCTCATCAGTCGGCGACTCTGACAGCAACAGCATGACCCTGTCCAGGTACAACACAACGAGGTGTGTGTGGAACTTCTCTTTCTGCACAACAAGAAGGGAAAAACAACCCCAGAAATAGTCAAATCCATCTAAATAACAACATGATGACCTGTGACTGTGGTTGGGTCTGGCTAGGTAGCAATGCAACCACCAATTTTCACAAGCAGTAGGACTTATGCTGCAGGATTTGTGAATTCAGATCACATTTATTTGATTCAAAGAGCTTACAAGTCCTGGTTGTGGGACTTGTAAGCTCAAGATATTTTCTTGCATTTTTCAACTGCATCCCCAAATAAAGGTTACATCTAACCTGTATTTTTCTCTCCAACACAAGATGCTCCATGTAGAGAAGCAGAGCCTGGCTGTGTTTCCCCAGGTAGGTGATGACTTCATCTGGGTTCACCTCTGATCGATCTTTGCCGACAGGTCTCTTAGTAAAGATCCGAATACCTGTCTATTAAGAAAAAAAACAAATAAAAAGTCCTTAAAATTATCAAAAACAGCTGTTTGAAGAGAACCGCAAGGTCTGTGTAAGTTCCTAAATACTTTATTTGCAGATTTTACAACCGTATGCAATAGAAAAGTGAACTCATTTTGTTTTTTCTGTTAAAAAAACACCTTCAATTATATGGCAGTTCGTTGATGAGAATAAGCAGCAAATATTATGAATGAGGAAGAGAATAAATATACTGTAGCCGTGAAAGTGGGAAGTTGGATCTTCCCAGAAACAAATGTTGAAGAAGGTAATATTTGGGTCAAAGCTGCACCAAAGGTCAGACATCAAAGTTACATTTTTGGGGAACCTACGGTGGGATCCTTCCGCAAAGCCCAGTCTGCATACTTCCACACAATCTCCATACTGGAAGAGCAGCAGAGAAAGTCCACAATGTACTCATACAGATCGGATCTGGTGGAGTCCTGCAGTTCTCCATCTACAACACGAATCCACAACTAAAAAAAAAAGCACAGAGAAGAGAGGACGTTAGTGATCTGGTGCAGGTTCTATTTATTTTTTAAAAAATTTTAGGAATACAAACCTTTAGAGCTGCTGCATCCTGACCATTAAAATGATAGAGAAGCCCGAGTGCAAAATATCTGAGAGAAATAAAAGAGCGGATTGAGTCGAGCTTCAAAAACATAATTACATTTCTGTGCCGAGTAATTAAACCGGCTTGGCTGAACTGGACACGGATTTAACAGCTTCATCAGGAAGTTAATTAACAACAAGGGACAATGAGCGGTATTTACCCAACAAAGGCTCGCCTCAGACAATCCTTCAGGAATTGGTCAATTTCATCACTGCAATAATTAATGAAAGTCATACCAATTCCCACAGTAATCGTCTATTCTAACTCTACATGCTAATTTGCTCAGAGTTTAAACAGAATCGCTGAGAACAACAATTGAAAGTTCTCGCTTCTTATAGAGCTGATAAAGAAATCACAGCATAATATTTGTGTCTTAATCTGCTGTGAAGAAACGGACATTTTAATAAGGAATCTACATTTTTCATTCGCCAGGGTTCCAACACACACTTATGACCAAATCACCGTCAGAAATTCTCAGTCCAGTTTTAACCCATTTCTTAAAGCCTCAATACAAAAGACAACAGAGTTTACAGCTTATGTTTATGTTTAATGCACACTTTGGGAAAAAAACAGAGATGGACAGCCAAACAATCAGCAAGGATAGATGAATAGACAAACTGATGGATGATCAAATGGATGGATTGATGGATGAATAGGTAGAAAAACAATTATATTGATTTATAGACTACCAGATGATGTATGGACAAATAAACTTGACAAAAGAAAACTCAGGGAGGTAGAGCGAGTAACTGAAGAAAAGTTAGCTGGACGGACAAAGTGACAGACAGTGGGATGGACTGGACGCTGGTCAGATGCAGTACAGCACGGAGAATGCTGTTGTTTTTTTTTCTGTGCTTCATTTCCTTTTTCCAGTCCGTGTTAAAACTCCCCGACACCATGTCAACCAAATTAGATCTTTTAACTCAGGCTGCAACTAATTATTATTTTAGTAATTGATTATTCTATGGATTAATTTGATCTAAAAAATAGGCACATTCTGCAGATATTTCATTTAACCCCTGTGTCTCATTTTGTGCAATATTAGAAATACATTAAAAGATAAAAGTAAACAAATAATTCTGTTCCTTTTTTAAATAAGAAAGTAGTGCACGTTTCTTTAGTGTACTCCTGATCATCTGCAGCTAAAAAAATACTTCAAACATCAACATGTGAAAAGCTCAGCCCTTTCTGTTTGACTTAACATCAATACAATGACGGGCTAATCTGATGATTCATGTTTGGATTAACCAGTTAAAGCTAAAACTATGCCACTATAGTAGTAGTAGAGTAGAACATATTTACAGGGTTTTTTTTATCTTAAATGCAAAATGTATATATTTCTGTACAGTTTTGGCTTAATTTCTGTTCGGGCTGTGTTGTTCTTTCAGTCTTTTTTGAGTCTGTACACTCCAGCTATTGACTAATCGATTACTTAATTAGTTGATGATTACTCCAACAATGGACCCATCACGATTAATCGCTTGAGCCCTACTTTAAACCAGATGAATAATCACAGCAGCATACACACTTGTGATACTTCTCCAGCCACGGAACGCTATCTGTGAGCACGCAGGAATTGTCCGAGGCCAGCAGGTCCAGCAGGCTGTCGTGATCCTGCTCGGCGTAGAGCTTCAGCAGAGCCGTGTCCACGTCGTCTCTGCAGCCGTTCACCACGTCTGTGCTGCGAACCTGAACGGAAGGAGGAAAAACGAAAATTAAAGCCACACAACCAAGCAACACGCTGCTAGATTACGAGGCTATTTTAGCCCGGTTACCTCTCCTAAATAGCTGATGAGGAATTTCTTGCATCGCAGCACTTTCTCTTGGTCACCCTGTGCCAGATGGTTGAGATCCGCAAACTCGTGAAGAGGAGGGTGGCAGCGCATGAACGAGGAGGAAGCCGGTAGCAGCAAGGGGTAGAGAGAGATGAGCTCCCGCACATCCAGCTCACCCTTCCTGGAACAATTCAAGATATTTCTTATGACATATCAAAAGAAAAAAAAACCCTAATATTTGTCATACAATACCGACACATTTATCAAATTACATAAAGCTCCTCTTTGGAGGTGTCAATAAAAAGACAAAGACATAGAAAAGAATATAAGCAACTTGTTTCCGAAAACATCACAGCTTTTGTCAAATTACTGAAAATGGTAATTATTAAAATCTGTAACAAGTTTTTGAAATATGAAAAAAAATAATAATGTCAGCAATTATAGGAGTGACATGACAGCCTTAATGAGACAAGATGAGCCGGTTATATTACGCAAACATTTACAGCAATGATTAAATTGAAGCGCACGAGAAGAGAAGAAAAATTCACAAGAATCAGATGGTTCTTGTGAAGGGTTTCGAAAATGGTTGAGACGTCAAGAAAAAGCAACTCCAGCTGTTACCTAAAGTGTTCTTTAGCCTCCAGGAACTGAAGCTGGCCAAACTTTATGAACCCTGCCTGCTGCAGGATTCTTCTGTACAAAACCTGAAGAAAGTGGGAAAAATGGAAAGAAAAATCTAACTACAGAAATTACAAAGTGTGCCAAGTACATGAAATTTTTCAAACCTAACCAAGGTAATTGGTTAGACAGTTGTGTAAAACAACAACAACAGAAAAATAAGAGACAAAGAAAGGTCTACATTTTGACTCGAGTCTGACTCTACTTCAAGTCTCATGACAAGTCCACACCGCTGGTGTATATAGAAACAAACATTTGAGATGCTTGTTTATTTACATTTTGCTTCTTTAAATCCAGACAAACTGAAGGTCGTTTTTACCTTCTGTGCAAACAGGATTTGGTGTGTGTCCTATAATTATAGTACCACAAGTTGATTAAAAGTTTCTGTTTCTCTTTGGGCACATTTGTACCCTAAGACATTCAGATACCACCAGCCTGGCATCAATAGTTCTTTTAGGCCTTGTATTTTGTCTTTCTATTAAAACAACCTGCTGATATTTACCTGGAACTTGTCTTTGGGAATATTTCTCTGAGCTCCCTCGGTTAAGACCAGTGCTTCCTCCACTCTGTGGCTGGCCAGTAAGTCTTGAATCTGTCTCTCCAGTGGCAGAGGAACCAGGACGTAAACAGACTTAGTGGAAGCCAGCATGACTTTACCTAAAACACACACAACCCTCACACACTCAGATTGTGATTGCGCATGTATTTATTTTAAGAAAAAAAACAGTCGTCTCATCCTCCCTTTAATCCGCTGTTATTCAAAGCAACCTTTAAAAAGTGTCCAGCTCTAAAATGAGATCACTTTGTTATTATTTCTAATCAACATTTGGCAAACAAGAAGAATTTATATTAAGATTTTTTATAGAGCCCTGCAAAGGGAATTGCAGCTTTTAGACTTTCTGAAGCTTAATGTGAGAGAAAGACAATGAAACTAACAAACTAAACAGAAACACTATAGCTAAGAAGACAATAATTTGCGTGGCTGTAAAAAAATGATCATCTCCGTATTTTAACTGCAGAAAATTTTTTGATCACATGTGAAACCCAGAGGATGCGAGCACACCTTCAAAATCTTGCAGAACGCGTCCATCCCTGAATGAAAGAGTCTGTTTCAGTTGTTGGTCCAACATGCTGTGGATGGTGACGAAGTTTTCGTCCAAAGCCACCACATACGGAAAACACACAGCGGCAGCAATCACGCTCTCTGACCAGTTAACGGGAGCCCGCTGAGACGCTCCCTCTGAGTTGGCGAACATCCCTGGAGGCGGGATGAGGAGAGGAAAAAAAAAAAAAAAACGTTTACTGAGCACAAAAAGGTAAGAGTTAAAACCTTTCAAGCTTTAGAAAGAAATACAACTGGGAAAGCTGGACTCATCACTGACTACAAAACAAATATTGTAACTTACAGCATCTAATAGTTTTGTTTCTGGAGACAGAAACAAGACTGTCTAAGCAAACTAATTCTACAACCTAAAACAAAAGAAAAATTAGCTTCAGTACAAGGTGCAAAGCCGATTCTCGTAGGTGGATATGAGCAGCTTTTGTTCTCGGCAGAACTCCCAACGTTTTGAACCACCGTCGATAAACTCACCGAGACCGCCAGGAGCGGCGAGGAGGAACTCCTCCCGGCTGATCCTCTTCACAATGGGTCTCCTCTCCTCGCTGTTGTAAGGGAAGAGGTCCTGCGAAGCTCCTGTGTTGTAGTTAAGGATCATGTACTGCGTTGTGAGGGCCAAGCACAGGAAGTACCCATCAATACTGACGGCGCATGGCTGCTCCGGAGTATTCACCTCTTTGACCAACTGCACTCTGTCCTCGTAGACCATGTAAACCTGAACTGTCCGCCTCTTGGACGACAGCACGCCCATCTCCACGCAGAACGGGTCCCCGTTGACGGGGTTCTCGTTGACGCAGAACGTGGTCACGCCTCGGATTTTGACTCCGCCGCCAGCTGCCGAGGGAACCGACTCCAGAGTCACCATGTCAACGAGGAACACTATTCCATCGCAAAGCACTATGAGACGCTCCAGAGCGGAAGCGGCACGCAGCTCGGCGACAGGTTTCTTGAGGCCGAGGTATTTGTGAAGCAGCTTCTGGGTCGAGTAGCTCAGCTTGCCTTTGGAGGAAGTGACCTCGTCCAGGAGAAAGTGGTGGATGAAGCAGTCGTTGGTGCCCACGTACAAGTGTTTCCCGCAGCATTCGATGCACTCGATGTTGATGCGAGCCTTGTCGCCCATGAGGAGGTCGCGCTCCACAGCGGGAACAAGCTCAAAAGCCTTCACACTCATCTCGGCCAAGGCATCTAGACTAAACAGCAGAAGACAGGCGTCAGCAAAACTGCACAAAGACGGACGGAGAGAGGTAGTAGTTAATTTAATGAAAATAAATGTTACTGTCAGGCAGACCCTTTAAAAAATTAACCTAGCGGTAAGAAAAGGGTTGAGTATTTACTTCACAGTATTATTTCTCTAAGAAATACATTCAATCCTGGAAATGTACAAAAGGTCAGTTTAGACCTTTTGTACATTAAAATTAATGTACAAAGCTCCATAAGAAATTAAGTACGCCCTTAACTGTGCACAAGTCCTGGTTAATTTAAACTCTCTACAATTTAATCCACTGTATTAAACACTGCAAGGGATTTACGATATAAATACACACATTCATTTATTAGTATTTACCCTAACGGCAATAAAAAAGACAAACAAATCAGCTCTGAATGGTCATCAGGCAGGTGAAATACTCAAACCTAGTTCATTATATACGATTTGCAAAATGTTCCCACTGTCTAAATCAAGAGAGTGTCCTTTGATGTGCTTTTAGTGTTTAATCAAAATCCAATGAAGGATGGGAACATATGCTTTGAAGTATAAATGGAGACAATCTTACTAATCTTGTTGAGATTGTGTAATATCAATAATTATCCATTACAGATACAAATGGGATTTATATACTTTTTAAGTCAATATGGAGTTTATCCTAATATCTTGTGGTATTAATTTGCTGAAGATAAAAAAAATGATGATAGGAAGTCATAAAGAAACCACTGCAGTCTTTTTTAGCAACAGACTTCATGGCGGGACTGCACCTTCCTGCAGCCAAAGCCCACAAACACAAGGACTGCACTTAGGGAAAAAAACTATTTATGGACCCATTAGTACATAGGTAATGCGGTTCTATTGCTAAACAGCAAACAAGCAAATGTAATCATATTTTTGAAAGATAGTGCTGTTTGTTGCTGCTCGCATTGACCTAAGCTTGGAAATATTTTTTGGAGGGGTTGGGGGGCGAAGAGGAGTTCTGCAAACATCATCAAGTAAAGATGATCACTGTCACAACAACTCAGAAATCCTATGACGATTAGAAGAATTTTACAATAACGATAAACAACAATTTCCCACCGCTAGTTATAGCCTTCACAGGGGGATATATTTCTGTTTACGTTTTGGCTGTCATTACTTTTAGAATATTTTTTTTTTCCAGGAGAACAACGAAATATTCCCTGAGGGTCAAGTTGTGTTTATTGAGATTATCTGATGCAATCTGATCGCAATTAAACTAAAGTCGAGTTAATGTTTTTAATCTTTCCAGAAGTCAATGCTAGTGATCAATACTTCCTGAAACGGTTTTCACATGGCATCACATGGCGATGGCTGCAGATTTCAACACAGCTGTACATGAAACACGTGACTGTGTACTTCCTGGCCGTTAAATCACTAATATATAGACATTTGCATTATATATATAGGCATATTCGGATTCTTAAGCACGTATGCAAGTATTCGAGAAAAGAAAGAGGGAAGGAATTGGAGACTTTCTCTTTCGTGCTTCAGGATTGGCTTTAGCTGCCTGTTAGCTTCCCAAACCAAGCGCCCAAAAACGGCAGGAAAAGTTTCCTTCCGAGGTAAAACCAGCTGTCAGAAAACAGAGTACTGTGTTTACATGTTGACACCATTCAATGAAGATTGAAATGGGTTCTCGCTTTCTTAAAAATCCGTGGGAATCTTACTGGTGAAGCTACCATTAGCTTACACCGTTCTAGCCAGGCTAAAGCTAACAGTATTTTTTTATATAGTTCTTGGATTTCCAATTATGTGACTGAAATTGAAGATATTCGGTCTGGGTTCAAAACAGCTAAGCTGGTTTGCTGTTTCATGTGCGTGTCTGCTTCAAAAAAAAGATTTTAAAAAAGCCATGAATCCAGTCGATCACTCGTCTCTTGGTCTGATGCTCGGCGGACCAACTCCCTGCCGAGTTTGTGGTGGAGTTGTCGGCGTTAGCAGCCACGGTACCTACCGCTGCAGACAGGCCGAATCAGCACCAAAAGGCGAGCCCTAATGCTCTGGAGGCAGCCGTCATGGGATGTTTGTAAAAATACACGTCACTCTAGCCATGGTGTCCAAGAAGGCACCGAGCCACACTGAGGAACATTTCCGTTTTCACTGCTCGGGTCCTTCCTATCCAAAGTAAAACAGCCTCCCATCTGAACCTCCGCTGACTGCAGGTGGAACGCAGGTGCGTTCAAGAACATCGGGGAGGAAATCTGGAAAGACTATTTAAAAAACGAAAGAAAGACAAAACTTGTAGACAATTAACATTTGATCAGACTTGATCAAGTCTAACAAGTTGATTTTGTTAACAACACTTTTTTTTAATATAAAGCTCTACTTGCAGTATCAATAAAGCAAGTGGTTCTAAGTACGTCATATTTATACTTCCTTACCACTGTAAATATAAAGTATATAGTTTATGAGTACTTTTAAAGTTATAATAAACACAATTAAAAAAAATACATATATCACACAATCTCAGTTGGGTACTGTTTTTTTGTTTCTTGTAACAATAATAAGAACTAAAGTGCTTGTTATTTCACTTTAGTTCTTGAGAGACTGAACATGTTGAGTTAATACATGTATGTATAGTAAGTAGAATAAAAAATGTAGAATATACTGTCAAAGTACAGACAAGCCTTATTAAATATGAATATCCGAGCTACTCTTGAACGCACCTGTCCAAGGGAGCCCGTCTGAGAAAAGCCATTTTGTTATGCTAGCTAGCTAAATGGTAAAGACAGCTACCAACAACATGAGTCGAACATGTCAACGCTAACTAAGTCGCGTTGGAGCTCCTCTTTTCTTTTGCCCAACACATTAACTGAGCTAGTTAAAATCCGTATGTAGTCCGCACTGACATGGAGTAGCCTTGAAAGCTAAAAAGAAAAGTGGCGAATGGGACGAAAAGTGTGCTGCAGTTTTAGATAACACTCCGTTAGCTAGCTATGTGTTTACTTAGCTGTCTCTAGTTTCTTTTTTTATGCTCACCTAGCGTTGTGTTTTTCAAGTTTTTGCAACATCATGTACTTTAAATAGACTTCCTGTGGTGCCATCCAGAGACAATTTAGTTCAACGAAGGGACTGCATTGCTGAAAGCGAACCAAACAGGCAACAGGACAATCCAGCAGTAACGTAGCAAAAACACTTTGAAGCACACAGCGGTAAGCCAAAGCGCTAATCTGATAATGGCAGAGGACACCCGACAGGACAAGAGGGCCAGTTTTTCGGCTTTGACCGAGCACAGCACCAACGGGATGGCCAGGACTTCAGGAAAAACAGGCGCCTCAAAGAAATTAGTGATCAAAAACTTCAAAGGTACTGTCACTGTAGTGCTTTTTACCCCCACAGCATCAGCAACAGGGGAGGATGGAGGTCTCAAGTCATGCTGCAGAAGATTATGTGTGACAGTGGTTTTCTTTGTCGTTTTATTTAAAAATAACAATACAGCCTGCTACTTTAAAACCAACCAACTTGCTCACACTTTCAGATAATGCAGCAATTTTATTTTGTCTTACGTGCTTCATATTTTCACGCAATTAGTTATTTCCTCCTGAAATTCTCACTTTTCGTGCAGAGTTCCCTGTGTCTTGGTAAAGCAGGCTCACTAAAAAGTGTATTTGTCTATCTATGGATCTCAGCTGAGTGAAATCACGATTATACAACTTATGGTGCTATAACTATGTAGGCCACTTCCCTGGGCAAATGTTTACTCCAATAAAGCAATAATGTAATTGTGACTTTTAAACCCTTAACATGGTGTATACTACAATATTAAATTCAAATGGGCCAATTGTCAGTATCAAGGTAACAAGGTTTTAAAACATTTTATATTTTTAGTCCTGTTGTAGCTACGGTTTAAAAATCCTTTCATTGAGAAGACGGAGAAAGTGCCAGAGTAATCAGAGATTTTTTCTGGCTGCTGTAGTCCAGTACTGCCCCTCCCCCACTTGTTCCTGCACACTACCTTTAAGCTAGCTAAAAGAAGGAAAAGCCTTCTCTACAGCTTTGCAGAATTTATTCACAGTCATAATATTATAAAAAGAACAAGTTATACCATAAAAGGTTTTACTCTGGGTTATTGTGAGAATCTCAGACCTGCTCTTTTTTTTTTTAATGTTTCAGCAGCAGAATATATCCATGTGTTTAAAGAATTGAATTTCTCGTTAAACTTTAAATCTGTAAATATGTATTTTACAAATGACAAAAATATGCAGATTTTGCAAAAAGTTGAAAAAAATATGAAAATTGTTAAAATATCAAAAACAAAAAGTTCTCAAAAGAAAAAAAACAACAATTTTAACCAAAAACACTTTTTGAAATTTCCACCATGTTGGTTTTGTTTTTATTACCGGTAAATGTTCTGTGGGTCCAAAGTGTCGGCTGTAGAAAATACTCTACTTGCAGTTTGCCAGCCGTTCAAAAAAAGTCTCAGCTAGTAAAAAAATGTTGTTCTTTTGAAATCAAAAAGCAATAAAAATTGACGTGGGTCTTTAATAAATACTTTATAAAGGTTGGAGATTTCTGTGGAAACATTAAAACATAAAAGCTTAATAGTATATCAGTGAACTAAAACGTCTAAGTCGATGTTTTTAAAAAGTGCAGTTAAATGTTTGGGGGCATTAAATGAACGAATAGTTGTCACCTCACCTTTGACTTTTAGAGAATTTTTTTTTTTTCCCTGTTTTTGTTAATCATATCAGCAACTTGTTTGATCCTATCTATTGTTGTGTTTCAACAGATAGGCCAAAACTAGCAGAGAACTACACAGAAGACACGTGGCTGAAGCTTCGAGATGCGGTGGGTGCCATCCAGAACAGCACCTCCATCAAGTACAACCTGGAAGAGCTCTATCAGGTCGGTGTAGTTAAACATTCAGCTCAAATCTGAAAAATGTTATCTCAGGTTCTGTCTCTGGAAATCAGTTTTGCATAAATATTCAAGTTGCTTGAATACGTCTCCTTTGGAGAAGGCTGAAGTCGTGTCTGAAGACTTCACTTTCTCATGTGTTTCTTGTCTTTTACCTGTTTCGCTGAAACGCCTAAAAGGCCGTGGAGAACCTGTGTTCGTACAAAGTCTCCCCCACGCTGTACAAGCAGCTGCGGCAGGTTTGCGAGGACCATGTGCGGGCACAGATTCATCAGTTCAGAGAATATCCTTTTTATTTGTCCACAACCTCATCAGCCAGACCAGGAGAAACCTTTACGAAGCCCAACAGTGGTGAGACGTCAAGGATTTTTGGTGATTGGATTATCAGTTGCAATATTTGACTGGCCGACTGCGCTGATGAATTTGTAGCCTTTACAGTCAAAACTTTTTCATTTTGTTTTCTCTACAAAATGAGAAAGTTTTGACTGTTTTGTTTTCTAAATAATTTTGGAGCAGAGCTAAAAGCTTTATGAGTGACATTTTTCCCAGTGAAATTAGAAGTTGTTGTTGTGATGGTTCTTGTTTGTGGTTTTACCTTTAACCTGGAGCTCACAGAGTCGATGGACAACCTTTCCTTCCTGAAGCGAATGAATCGCTGCTGGCAGGACCACTGCAGGCAAACTGTAAGAGATGAGCTTCAATCCTATAACTTTCAAAAGTGTTCAAGAGTGTTCACTTAATCGGTGACGAGATAATAATTCCCCTCTTTTTAGATAATGATCCGAAGCATTTTTCTCTTCCTGGATCGAACATATGTGCTTCAGAACTCTCTGCTGCCCTCCATCTGGTGAGGTTCCGTCGGCTCAGTTGTGTTTCCAGTGATGCATTCAGGAAGCTGATGCTGGTTTGTACGCCGCAGGGACACTGGGCTGGAGCTGTTCCGCACACACATTGTGAGCGACAGTGCAGTCCAGAAGCGAACGGTGGAAGGCATTTTGGAGCAGATAGAACTGGAGCGAAACGGAGAGACTGTGGATCGCAGTCTGCTGCGGAGCCTGCTGGGCATGCTGTCAGACCTGCAGGTATTCGATAGTAACAGGCAGCAGGCTGCGCGGGTCATCTTTCTACAAATAAAGACTGTGTTTTACTTTTCTTTTGTTCAAAGGTTTACAAAGACTCCTTTGAGGAGAGATTTTTGACTGAAACAAATCGTCTCTATGCAGCTGAAGGACAGCGGCTGATGCAGGAGAGAGACGTGAGAGAAACTCCTAATAGATCCTGGGGTTATGAGGTCAAGTTCAACATCGGTGTCTTAGTCTATGCTGTTTTTGTGTTTAGGTGCCTGAATACTTGCACCACGTAGCTCGCCGTTTAGAAGAGGAGAATGATCGAATTGTGAGCTACCTCGACCAGAGCACTCAGTAAGATTCAGAACGTTGTTGTTGAGTCATCTATCTATTACCTCCGTTTGCCTTTAGGAGACACACAGGCTGAAAACAAACAATAGAATTCCCAAAGTTTGTTTCAGTTTATTTAAGATTTCCTTTCTTAAATAGGCTGAACCCATGCACAAAATGACACAGCCATGTAAACCTGATTAGTGTAGCTGGGAAAACATTTCTTCCATTACAGATAGAGTTGTAGATTGAGTGAGTTCTGGTAGAGCTGCTACCACTCGTGTCTCCACATTAGGCTAAGAAATTATCTACTTTCAACTAAGAGGTAAAAAAAAATGTCTACAAGTTGCCTCGCTTCTGGCTGTTAACAGGTTTCAATTTCAGATAGATTTACTGCTGTGATAAGGTCCAAAAGCCTCAGGTATTAACAGAAGTTCATTTTTGAGTGAAAATATGGGAGGTAAAACGAAAAGGGAGCAAGAGTTGGTGTTGAATTGGCATAACTTAATTAAAACATATATTAAACCCCATAAGCTTATTTTATAAAACATTTTGAACTTGTATAAAACTGTATGTGATCTTTAAACTGGGAGATTGCTTTGTAAGAAGAAGATGACATGTAGGTATTGTTCTAAACCAAATAACTGGTGTATTTTACATGTATATATTGTATTTTTTTTATTCAAATTCTCACTTTTGTCAAATTTTTTATTTATTTGTATTTTTTGCTTTTCATCTTTTCACAGGAAGCCTCTTATCTGCTGTGTCGAGAAACAACTTTTAGGAGAGCATATGAACGCAGTTCTACAAAAAGGTTTGTCTGTTTAATTTATTTAAATTTCTCATAATAAATATAATCACTTTCTTTCGAGCTGTGGCATAGTTGTGTGGTAAAAATACCAGATTTCTCCTTCTACATAAGACCCAGCTGGATGTCCAGAGAAAAAGGATTACATGTCCCATATAATGTTACTGTTTTTTTTTCTCCTATTTAGTGAAAAAATAAAGTTTTTCCAAAGTATAATGCTCATGTGAAATATCAACGTAATATATGTAGCGACTTTTGAGTCTCTGGAAGTGAACAGCTTTTGTTTTAGTAGATGTAATAGTTTAAGCTGTGACTTTAAAGTTAGTGTGGCTGTTCATTTTATGTTAGGTCTGAGCAATCTCCTAGATGAGAACCGTGTTACTGAGCTGGCCCTCCTCTACCAGCTCTTCAGTAAGGTTAAAGCAGGACTGCCCACGCTGCTGCAGTTTTGGAGGGACTATATCAAGGTAAATATGTTAAACACATATATGACATATTAGAGATGTATGTTTTAGTCCTGTTACATCTCAAAAAAGCCTAAATAAACCTTCTGGTTGCAGTCATTTGGTGGGGAGATTGTTTGCACACCAGAGAAGGACAAGGACATGGTTCAAGATCTTTTGGACTTCAAGGACAAGATGGACAATGTTGTGCAGAGCTGCTTTGCACGCAATGAGGCGTTCATCAACGCCATGAAGGAGGCCTTTGAAACCTTCATCAACAAGAGGCCCAACAAGCCTGCTGAACTCATTGGTAGGCAGGCGAATAACAGTCGTTTACAATCATTTTTAGCCTCATTAACTTCCATTTAGTTTTGATACTTTATTAGTTCCAGCCTATGATTACATGCTTTCTGGTTATTCCTTCTTGTTCAGCTAAATACGTGGACTCCAAGTTAAGAGCTGGAAACAAGGAGGCGACAGAGGAGGAACTGGAGAGAATCCTGGACAAGATCATGATAATCTTCCGCTTCATTCACGGTCTGTTACAGTTATAACACGGTAAAATAACACGGTCTGTTATTTTACACGGATGAGGAATGAACCTTTTCATCATGCTTCGCTGGGATTGTCAGACCTGCTCTAAAGTAACAAAGACTGCTTTCGTCCATGCAGGAAAAGACGTGTTTGAGGCTTTTTATAAGAAAGATTTGGCCAAGCGTCTGCTGGTTGGTAAGAGTGCCTCTGTTGATGCTGAAAAGTCCATGCTGTCCAAACTCAAACATGGTGAGTTTCTTGTTTTTAACTTAGTAAATTATTATTGATTGCTTTTCTGGATATATAGTGCAATATAAAAATATTCGCAACTCCTCAACTTTTCACATTGCAGCCACACAATTCAGCAGATATTTGCATAGCTGTGAATTGGGGGGGAAAAAAGAAAAACTAAATCTATTTTTTACAAATAGAAAGTCTGTTGACCTAAACTGACAGGCTGGGCAAGGAGAGCATTAATCACAGAAGCAACCATGAAGTTCCTCAGAGCTACAATGTTGTAGCTTAAATCAAAAACTATTCATGTCTTACTTTGGACCATCCAGAGTCCAGAATTTGTGGAAGGACTTACAAACCGATGTTCTCTAAATATTCTGATTGAAGTGTTTTTGCAAAGAAGGGTAAGAATATTAATGTCTATATTTGCAAAACCAGTAAAAGCATACCCCAAAACATTTGCAGCTGTTAAGATAATTAAATATACTGCAATCTGCTGGGTTTCCTTAGATGGAAACGTTTTAAACTATTTGAATAATTAACTGAGCTTACTTTCTTTAATAACTTGAATCAAGTGATCAAACTTATTAAAACATTTTTTTTGTAAAATAACTCAAGACGACATTTATGAATTTAATTGAAATACAAATACTCTTCAGTTTGCAAAAAATATAATATTAAAGTCATTCAAGTTGTGAAAAAAACACAATGCGTATGAATACATTTGTAAGGTACTGTGTATAGAATTTAATAGAAAAGGTAGGTTTTAATTGTAAAATAATACATACTGTATCACTGTAACCATCCGTTTTATTAAGCCAAAATTATAAATTGAGTTACTAAATCCCAAAGTAGTCTGTGTGTGTTTGTAGAGCATGGGGACATGTAGGCTGTGATATTTGTGCGTTTTCAGAATGTGGCGCAGCCTTCACCAGTAAGCTTGAGGGGATGTTTAAGGACATGGAGCTGTCTAAAGACATCATGATCCAGTTCAAACAGGTACCAGAAATATCCCAGCACATGGACACAAAAGCACTGCATTGCTAATGACATATTTACGTGTTTAAATTTTGAAATATAGTATATGCAGAACCAGAGTGAGCCAAGCAACATAGAACTCACTGTAAACATCCTCACCATGGGCTACTGGCCTTCATACACACCTATGGAGGTCCACCTTCCATCAGAGGTAAGAATGGCAGTGCTGTAAGAATAACAAGAACACATGGCTTGAACATGGCCAGCCAATCACATGCTGCTGCTGTAACTTCTTGGTAGATGGTGAAACTCCAGGAAGTGTTCAAGCTGTTCTACCTTGGGAAGCACAGTGGAAGGAAGCTGCAGTGGCAGCCCACACTGGGCCATGCTGTACTGAAGGCAGAATTTAAAGAGGTGAGAGTTTGATACATCTCACCAGAGCTCTGAGATGGACAATCACTTGACCTACTTTTACAGAAACCGTTTTGTCCTACAGGGCAAGAAGGAGCTGCAGGTTTCCCTGTTCCAAACTCTGGTGCTGCTCATGTTCAACGAAGGGGAGGAATTCAGCATGGAGGAGACCCGTGCTGCTACCGGAATAGGTTACACATGTCTTAAAATATGCAGCAACAACAGAGATGTAAGAGAGCCGCCTGTGGCTTTAACTGTTGTTGTTTGCTGTGTTGCACAGAGGAGGGAGAGCTCAGGCGAACACTGCAGTCCCTGGCCTGTGGGAAAGCTCGCGTTCTCAACAAGAACCCTCGGGGGAAAGACGTGGAAGATGGAGATCGCTTCAATTTTAACAATGACTTTAAACACAAACTGTTCCGCATCAAGATCAACCAGATTCAAATGAAGGAAACGGTAAATTTCTCTTTTCTATACTTGTAAATTCAATACTTTCTCTTTTTTTTAATATGCATTTTATTTGCTGTTAACTTACCACAAGCTTTCAACTAAACATCCCTTTCTAAACAGAGGAATCTGTTTGTTTGTTTGCTTTTTAACTTGTCATATTTCCTACAGGTCGAGGAGCAGGTAAGCACCACAGAGCGCGTCTTTCAGGACAGGCAGTATCAGATCGATGCAGCTGTTGTGCGCATTATGAAGATGAGGAAAACCCTGAGTCATAACCTGCTGGTATCAGAGCTCTACAACCAGCTCAAGTTTCCTGTCAAGGTGACGTGTTAAATCACTTTTCTTCAGTTTCATTCTTTCCTACATTTACACCCAATTCTCATTGTTTCTTCTTTTTTTGCTGACCTCTGCGCAGCCGGGAGACCTGAAGAAGCGGATCGAGTCGCTCATAGACAGAGACTACATGGAGCGTGACAAGGAGATTCCCAACCAGTATCACTATGTCGCCTGAGGGAACGCCGCTGTAGCTGCAGTGCTGTTTCCCCACAGCGAACGCACAGCTGGCCCAACTGCACAGGATTACAGCCCCTCAGCCACCCGACTCTCCTCTGGTGCCCATCTTGTCCTTCACATTCACAATCCTGGACGCAGTGTTCAGGAGACGCAGAGCTCCAGAGAGACAAGAGACTTGGCTGCGCTGTTCCCCATTCTGCAATATGCTTCATGGGACTCTGAGACTGGGCTGCAGATGTGGACTGGGTTGTTGATGGTTGGTTATGACTAACAAATCTGCTAGTGCGAAATTCAACTCAAAATAACTAGCACTTTCTTAGTTTTTTTTTTAGAGAGATTGGGTTTTCCTTCTTACATCACATTACAAATCACTCTTTGTATTTTGCAGCTTGTTTGTCACGAGTTTTTGGATTTTTATTTCTTCTTCTTTTCTCGAGGTGTTCTCCCTTTAATTGGTTGTGCTAACTACTGAGTGTCAACCTGACTGGCTTGGTTGCTTGACTGGTTAGAGAAGCAGCTGCCTGTGTGAAACCGAGTCTTGAGCAAAACGTTGGCCGATGTGGTTGGGCTCGTTGTGTTTTACACAAAAGCTAAATGAGATGCAGGCCAGCCATTTGTGTATTTTTCTTTTCAGTTTCTTTTACGTTTGACCAAAATGTCCAATGTCACGTGCTGATGCTGATGTTTTTGTAGATCGGACTGTGAGTGCAAAAAGTGAATTTGAATAAATGATTATTTAATGATTGAGTTAAATAATGTCTCGTATCTGGTGGGAATATTTTCTTATATTAGTCTAACTTGCCTGCGCCACTTTCTTTCACTGTTGACAATGGTTTAAAACTTCCTCTTTGGGTAAAATTTCTTTGGTTAATACAGTCAAGAACTGAAAATCTGCCTGATTCATGAAGTATTGCACATCATAACAGTGATGCAAATTGTCTAGGTTCACTCTCTTTCCCTAACATCTTTAGGTAAGCTTTTATACAGTACAGACCAAAAGTTTGGACACACCTTTTAATTCAATGAGTTTCCTTTTTTTCATGACTATTGACATTGTAGATTCACACTGAAGGCATCAAAACTATGAATAACACATGTGGAAATATGCACTAAACAAAAAAGTGTAAAACAACTGAAAATACCCCTTATATTCTAGTTTCTTCAAAGTAGCAACCTTTTGCTGTGATTACTGCTTTGCACACACTCTGCATTTTCTTGATGAGCTTCAAGAGGTAGACACCTGAAATGGTTGTCACTTCATAGGTCAACCTGCCCTGTCAGGTTAATAAGTGGGATTTCTTGCCTTATAAATAGTCATGAAAATAAAGAAAACCCATTGAATTAGAAAGGTGTGTCCAAACTTTTGGTCTGTACTGTACTTCTGAGTTTGAGCGACAACTAAATTTTCAAATTCAGAAAAAACATTTATTACCCAAGTTAGTTTCACCAATTGAACTTCTGAATTTCACTTCACAAGTTCACTGAAGTGGAATTGAAAACGTGTTTTTAAATCAGTTTTTATGGTTCCATTGAAGTGATCATGAAAGTCTGTTGCCTAAAATCATAGTGTGATCCGAGGAAGTCTGTGTAAAGTTAAAACAAACTCAACTATGCAGTAAGAATGTACCAGGCAGCTGCTAAGTGGTGGAGAGTAGCATTTAAGCAGCCTCCCTGTTCCCTTTGGGCTTTTGCACAGCCTCGTGAATTGATGAGGGTGTCAGCTGACTGACCACCAGTCATGTACATTGCAGCTTGCAAAGGGCAAACCGTGCAGACCGTCTGCCACTTGCAGCACAAAACTAGGCATTAGACACTTCTATTACCTTTTCATAACGCTCTTCTGAGTGTGTTGCAATAATAAACAGGAAAGAAAAAACATAAGGCACGCCGACACCGTTAACCCCGCCTTATTACGCTCAAATTACTAACAAGTATCAGTCTTAGTAATTCTATTAATTTTTCTCAATAGGTGTCAGCTATTGTACTATATTCCAAGTCATAGTTAGTCTTTTCTGCTATTTGTGTTTTACTTCTCAGCATCAACAGCGCACTTTTTTGTGTTTTTATTTTATTTTTTTTATTAATTTGTTTTTGGAGCCCCGATAAGCTCAGCAGCAGCAGCAGCAGAAGAAGAAGAAGCGGGGGGAGGAGGGAGGGGTGGGTGAGCTCACGTGACTGGGTCGCCCCGAACGCTGCCAGTTTTCAGGACAGACGCAGTTTAATCACGCTGCGCGACTAAAATAAAGATCGATATCTAGATACGATTTTTTGATGCTTTTCCCGTCCGCAGGAGCCGATTTACAGCTGCTGAACGTCCCCGCGCTCTCCCATCTTCGGCCAAGCGGATAAACAGCCACCGGAGCAGCAGCATCACCGCTCGCCGTCGCTTCACTTTCAGCTAACGGTCCACGAAGACAAGTGCAGGAGCAGCAGCTGCGCCACCTGCGCCTGCAGTGGAGAAACAAACCCCCCACTGGGGGCAATTCTCCATCTTTTTTTGCCCGTGCATGGGCTCGACTTCGAAGATGAAAGTCCTGGAGAGCTTAGCCCCGCTTCTCATCGCCTGTCTGGGGATTTTAGGTGAGTGTTTTGCTGTTGAAGCTGCGCTAAATGCTACCACCGTTAGCCTGAACGACGTCACAGTTGTGACGCTGTTCTGGAGTTGAGACGCCAGACTCGGAGGAAGCTGGACCCCTCCTTCAGCTACCAGTGAAGGTTGCAAAATTTTCCCTGGGGCCTTCCACCAACACGGACCCGAAACCCTTTTAAATAACTTCTGGAATCACGTTTAAAATGTCCGTCACTCATTAAAAGTATCAGGTGTGGAAAAACTGCTGCACCACGTACATGGCTGGTAATAATCTAAATAAAAATATTAGTACTTTGGGATTAATATCACAACATTAAACAACTGATACCACTGCTGATCAAATATAGTTTTTTTATCTTAATAAGATGCAAATAAATCTAGCACTTCACGTTGTTTTTATTCTCGTAGTAAATGTACAGAGAAAAATAATCTGACCCATGCACAATTTTTTTTATGTTTATTTAGTCGTTCAGTAAATTAAACCTCCAACATATGGAATTTCTGTGAATTACAAGAATTTGCAAATATGTAATTTGAATTGATGGATTTATATGTCCATTGGTAAATTTGTTTTTAAAAGGATATGCTGTCAATTTAAAGTGTCTCAAGTGATAACCTCCTGTAGAGATGATGCGTTAAATTGACCATTTATTGAATCTCCTAAAAGTTTAGATTTCTCTCCTAATAAATTGATATAACATTGGTGCAGATATGATACTTAAATGAATAAACATTGGTGAAATAAATTAGAAATCTTTATGGTAAATATTAGCTACTAAAGGAAACTTTGCCCTAAAAAGGCATCAATATCTTCGATTTCAGAGCCTTTCAAGGTTTTCCCTGTCTCTGAAAATCCTGACTGTGCTGTAGTTTCAGGACGTCTCCATACTTTGTGTTTTTGTTTTGCATTTGATGCTGATATAAAGTCTTTGTGCTGTGAATGTTGTGGACCAACAGATAAGCCTCATTGTTGTTTCATCTGAGAGCTTCACATGACTGCCGTAATGGCTTTGTGTTGCTCAGAGGTCTGCAGGGGCCCATAGACAGTGTTAGTTTAGAACTGGTGAAGTCCTGCCAAACACACAGGCACATAGTGCTGCTGACGCCAGGGGAAAAAACAGCAGATCATTACTAGCTTGAATGGTGCTGAATATTTTTATTTTTGATGTTCATTCTTTAGACATAAACTTAGCAGTTTTTAATCACAGACTGTTTGCAGTTTTTCTTCTGAATCGTTGAATTCCTGCATCAATATTTTCCGGTGTGCTCAAGCTGCAGTCTGGGATAGCTTTCTGTCTGACATTAAAACAGCCGCTTTTTACTTGGTACACACTGTAGCTTACCTCATGACAAGGATTGTAGCGTTGTGTAAGCTGTCTGCTCCGTGTTTACACTTTGAACAGAGGTGACCTGAGGGACACTTTTTAAAAAAAGGCAGCGACTGGCAGAGGTAGGGAGACGCCTGAAACTGAGACCACTCCCAACATTTGGATCATTTCAGCTGACAGAAATCAGGAGAAGCTGACTGTCTGATAAATAAAACTGCATAGCATCATGACTCAGGCAGAATATATAAACAACAAAAAAACAATGCATGGAATTATTGTTAAGTACTTTTATTCTAGTTTCTTAATAATTTTGTTTTTAATTTCATTTTTGTATAGATTCTTGGGGAGGCTGTAATAAAGTCTGTGTTATAAAATACTGGAAGATGTTGTGTAAATATGCAAATCTGCTAACTGGTGGTGATTCAGGTTCAGGATGTTCACTGTTAATGTTTGAAACCAGGACTGCGCACACCCACAGCCAGGGAGCAGTAATTTGGCAGGTTTCGCAGAATGAATAACATATAAACTGCTTTCTGTGCAAGTGTGTAAGTTTCTGCATTCTTACTTTGTATAAGTCTGCATAAATAGCTCTGGAAAAAACTTGGACCAGCAGGACAATTTCTGTTTCACAATCTTAAACAGAAAAGAAGCAAAAAGGTTTGAGATTAAGTTTATTCTTCTTTGTCCCCAAGTTTCCCGTTTCTTACGACCTCTAGTGGCAGTCTCTGTGAACTGTCATTCTTCTTTTTATAGATAGATGTCAGGAGTGAGTCGCATTGGACCCTGCCAATTTAACTTATTTTTCTGCAGTGTAAAAAAATTATAAATAGAACGTTATGTTTATATAATGTTCAGAAGTCTTTGCAGCAAAGTGCAAAGACTATGAAGAAACTTAGAAAAATATTGTTATTGAACCAGTAACTAAGAATAAATGATTTGTAACATACTGGGAATATTTGCAATAAACTATTCTGAGCTCCAGTAAAAAAGACGCACTTTTGTAAAAAATAAATAATCTAAATCCCATGAAATATACCATTAAGGTTTATACTGCTGGTGATTGCTTAATAAAAGCTAGTTCTAGTAATTATTTTTTAAATTTGTGAAAAATGTGAGTGAATTTGTATTTCCTAGCAGTAGTGGTAATTCTTTATATTCTTACTCAGAACTCAGGTTTATGTAAATTAGTAATGTGCTTGTATGAAAAACAACAACATAAGTAAACATGTCTGAGTCTTTTAATTGAATTTTATACAATTTATATAAAATATCTCCATGTCACATAGTTGTTTTCGGTTTCTTTTATTGTGTCCTCATTTGCAGGTTGCACTCAGGCAGTCACTCTTGAGGTGAAGGAAGGGAACTCTACCTGCATCAAAGCCGAGCTGTCTGCATTACTCTTCATCACATACACCACCTTCAACAGCACGGTAAGCGCTCAATATTCTGCTTGCATAGAATCAGAAAAGCGTCTCCTTTTCTTGGCATTACATCCTTTACTGTATCACCGTATGAACTCGCTTGTTTTCTCTCCTCAGAGTAACGTTTCCACCTCGCTGCCTGACTCCACCTCGGTCGACGCAGCAAGTAGCTCGTGTGGAGCAGCAGGCCGCCCGCCGTGGCTGGTGGCGGTGTTTGGATCGGGTCACGCGCTCGGCCTCAGCTTCGCTACCAACGGGAGTTTTTATAGCGTCACTAACCTGACGCTCCAGTACAACCTGAGCGATACTTCGCTGTTCCCTCAGTCTAACGGCTCTGGTGAGAACGTGCATTAAAGTGGTCCCGCCTCAAGTTTACTATCAGTTTTAAAACTACAGTATTTAACTTTTATAAAAGTATATATATTTTTTACATAAGCTGTCATTATGTTGCGACAGTATGGTATGAGACAAACTGAAAAAACTCAGACCTCACTCTAATAAAAACATTCACAAAGGTTCTTAATATAGCAGCAATTACACAAACATAGGGATCATTAGGATATAATTATAACAGTTTGATGATTAAATTTTTTGGGGGGAGGTTCTGAATGAGTTTTTGTTGCATTATATGTTTATAACTAATTCACTGCCTGCATGCTTGTGTCCTATAGGCGTAGTGACTGTGGTGAGTTCCTCGGTTGGGATCTGGGCTCCGATCAACACCACCTACCGCTGTGCGAGCCCCACCACCATCAGAGCGGGAGGAGCTGCCGTCACCTTCTCTGCTATGAGGCTGGAGGCGTACATGCCGGGAAATGACCTCAGCCCAGCAGGTCTTCTTACTGGATCACTTTTAATCAATCTTTTTTTATTATTATTGCATCAAAACTGACCAGGCATTTGTTGTGTCTTGTCACAGAAAGTGTGTGTACGGCAGATCAAACCACCACCACAGCGCCCCCTACTACAACTACAACAGCAGCTCCAGCACCAACTCCACCAGGAACGCCAGAGACCGGAGTGTTCTCGGTGACGAACAGCAGCGGTACCGTTTGTCTCCTCGCCAAAATGGGTCTGCAGCTCAACGTCTCCTACGTCTCTCAGTCTCAAAATAAGGTCAGCATGAAGCTCGCGCATTATCATTTAGCATTATAGTACAAGGTATTAAAAACATGGTCTTCATTTCCAGACTGTTCAGGAATTAGTCAACGTGAACCCCAATCTGACGGTAACATCAGGATCATGTGGAGGCACCACTGCCAGCTTAGTTTTAACACAACAAACCACCACGCTTAATTTTACCTTCTCCATGGTAACTTCTGGATTTCCTCTCAATTTCCATTAACGTGCAAATATTACAGGCGGTGAGCATTGTTTTCCTGTTTGCAGAACTCAACAACTAGCAAGTACCATCTGAGTGGAATAAATCTGTTGGCCAACTGGTCCGACATGACTGGTGGGTCGCTGGTTTTGAGTGTCTTTGCTCTGAATGCTAACGTTTGCTTGGACAAATTTCTGGTGCGTTCTCTTCCCAGCTCCTTTCTCAGCCAGTAACACCAGTTTGGACTACCTCCGGAGCATGCTGGGACGCTCCTACATGTGCAACACGGAGCAGACTCTGCTCGTGGTCCCAGCTTTCTCTCTCAACACATTCAGACTGCAGGTGCAGCCGTTTGGACTCACAGCCAGCCAGTTTGCAGCAGGTATTGTTGGGGTTTAATTTCCATTTTCAGAACTGAAGAAATTGAGATCCAAAGCACTTTATTTATTTTGTAAACCTGCTCTGTGCAGCGGAGGAATGCCAGTTGGACCAGGACCAGATGTTGATCCCCATCATCGTTGGAGCAGCACTGGCTGGTCTGGTGCTGATCATCCTCATCGCGTATCTAATAGGCAGGAAGAGGAGCCATGCTGGGTACCAGACCATCTGAGCGGACGCTCGGTTTAACTTGAACCTTACAGACTGAGAGCTGGAAGAAAGGAGGGAAAAAAGCGTGGGAGTAAGTGAAGGAAAAGTTTGAGTGAGTGAGAGTTGTTCTCTGCATGTCCTCTGGATATTTTTTTTTCTTTGACTTCTTTTGCGGGTAATAAAACGTGAACTACTTGCTGACTTTAGACAATGTTTATCACGTTGAAGCTGGAGAGGAGCAAGTCCGCTCAACTGTTCAGCTCTGAGCTTATGTTGACAGGTGGACACATTGCTTGAATCGCTTTTTTTTTTTTTTTTTTGTAGCTGTGTGATTATCTATGATAGAAAAGAGAATCAACCACTGTAATATCTTTTAAAATCTTATGCCAGAGATTCTGTCGAGGATTTTTTTTCTCCTTTATGATCCTTGATGAAAAGGGAAATCTCTAATGAAGCACAGCCAAGGGGAGATTCTCAGATTTCTCAGGCTGATGTAATGTTTCCCCTCCTTTCTGGATGTAAATTGCATATTTATTTAACGATACAGAAATTTGAGAACCTTCTCAAATTTAAAGCAAGAACCAGGGGCTATAAGTTAAAACAGTATTAAACACAGGAAGCAATCCTCTCCATTTTGACATTTAATCTGGTCAAAATGACAGTTTCTACTAAAATAAACTACACTTTTATTTTCCTTCTGGGTTCTTCTCTTTGATAACTTGCCTCCCAAGAACTCAAGAATGGGATTCCAGAAAAATCTAACCTTAATGTCCGTTTGGTGAAATGTTTTGGGTACACAAATGCTTGTTTGGTGGATTGATTTCTTGTTTTTTTATGACTCAGATTTAAATCAGAGTTGTTACAGTAGAATTATACAGCATTTTACTATAACAACTAAATTGATGTAGTACCAAATGAATTGGTTTCCATCTTTTTTTTCTGTCTTATAAAAAAAATAAGAATGCTTAGATTTTTTTTTTAAAGGAAAATTCTATTTTCTATTATGCATTTTCCTGTAACGTAATAAAAATATTTAGAGTCCATGTTGGAGTGATTCCTGGTATATAAAACACAGACAGCAGCTGTTTCGGTTGTGCTTGTATTGGATCACCTTGGTAACTTGATTTAAATACAGTGTATAAACTAAGCCCACATCTCTGGTAATGGACAGTTTCACTTAAATGACTAGTTTAACATGAACACCACAAAAATATTGAATCAATATATTTCATCATTCAACTCTTCACCTAAAAACAACAATTAGTGTTATTTAAATTTTTGACAAAGATGTGAAATACAGTGGACATTTTATTCCTGGCTGTGCTTTAAGGGAACAACATTGTTTTCATTCAGGTTTTTCTATTTAACTTTTGCCATCCTGGATTAAGGTGCAAAAATCTGAAACTTCATGCAAGACAAACGTCATGGCATGAAATGGAATCATCGGGTCATAAAGCACAACATGTCAGCTTTGATTGTCTCGGTTTATGCTTTAAGACAAAGTTCAGTGTAAAGTGACTCGGGGTGTAAACAAGCTGCTGGGAGCTCGACCCTCTGGAATGCATCGGCAGACGTTCTGGGAAGTCCAGGTCAGAATTCTCCTTCACCAACTCGACCACGACATGTCGCCCGGAGCTTAATCAGGGTTGTCATGGAGAGACTTCCTGGTTCGGTGAAGATTTTCTTGGAAAGGCGAGAAACACCAGGATTATGGGATTACAGAAGCAGAAATAAAACAAACAACTCCTTTATTCTGAGCGAGCTCGTCTCTAGTGAAACTACTTCCTTCAGGAGCAAAGATGGGACGCGCTGCCGCCCACCGTCCTCTTACCTGCATGAAATGGTGGCAATCTTCAACAAATGGTCCCTGGGCGATCTCTTTGAAGGCCTGGCAGACATCTGGCAGGGATTTGGCCTGTTCGATCAGAGCCTGGTTGTGATGGATCAGTGTAAGAGCTACACGGAACAGGATTTTTGAACCTTCATAGAAAAGGCAATCCCAAATCCGCAGAACAGTCTGAGGGAAAACAACCAAAATGTAATGCTTCATGTAAAAAAAAAAGAAAACAATTAAAAATCTGTAATTTAACTACAAAACCAGAATGCTGTTAGAAATCAAAATTAGTTAAGAAAAAGAATCAGTTTTCTTTATATTAAAAAAAATAGTCACCTTCAAATTAAGTTTTCTACAAATGCTCCCTTGTTCTATATTCTCCTCCCAAAACATCAGTGTAAGGGAGGAATATGTGAGAAGTCGCACTACTGTGCAGTGTTTGTGTTCAGATCTACTTCTGAGAAAACGGCGTGAATGTCTCCATGTGTTACTGCCTGGTAAAAGTTCCTCCCATATTTGGAGAACAAACACCGGAGCCAACATAGTTTCAACTCAAAACGGAGGGAGACGGCAACAACTTGTGTAATGTAGGAGAAACTTTACTATCAGAACTGAGGAATAAAACAAAACCACATTTTCATCTAAAACCAACCGGTAGAATCAACTGTGTGTATGTAAAGTACGAGACTTGAGGGAAAGATTTTGTTGCTTTTACTAAACACCATCAAACCACATGTTTTCTTTTTTTTTTTTTAAAAACGTCAGTACATTTCCTGATTCAATTTTTTTCCTCTCTAGTATTTTTTTTTATATATTGATTGTTGTAATACAAAGTATTAAAAAATATACACATGCTCACCTCCACAGGCAGAATGTCAATATAGAGACAGATGAACCAGCGAGAGACCACCAGTGTCCACATCACATTGTGTTTCACCATCACCTGCCACACTCGGGGGATTTTGAGTTTCACCAGCTCCCCCAGCACCTCCTGGTCCGTCTTCAGTCCCAGCATAGCAGGACTGTAGTAGTCTATGACCAAACAGTGAGTGTGTTACTCAAAGCGTTTTGTTGCGTGGACCAAAAAATAAATAAAAATTGCCAACTCAGAAGCACTTGTGGGATATCAAACTTTTACCTGCTGAACGATAAACTAAGCTGCAATATTTTAGTTACACAAATAAACCAGGAAGATTTATTTATTATTTTGTAGGAACGGGATATGCAAATTATAGCAGAGCCAAAATTTAGAACAGGTTTGTCACATTTGCCTCTTTAAAACGGAGGTATCCAGTTTGCAAATTATTTTTGAGTTAGAAAAAAAAAAAAGTCTATTCTTAGAGATCAGAACAGGATTTAGGCCACTCTCTCTGAAAACATTTGTTGTATTTGGCCAGGTGTAAGAAATAAATACAAACGTGATTTGGATGCACAAAGGACTGCCTTTGTGTAAAAGTTACAGGGTAAATGCGGTCCTACCTACTATGAAATTAAATACAATACAAAAAATTATAGATATTAAAAGAGGAGTACTGTGTCGTGTACCACACTTTTTTCCACTGTAAAATGATTTTTTTTGTAATTATTTTGCCCCACGTAAGAAAAAGTATCATCAGGATTAGTCGGGTCTGATCACCAGACCAGAGTAGAGAGACGAACGATGACAAGAAAATTGATTCACAAACATACCTGGCAAAATTCTCCCAATCAGTGCATCCATCAGCCAGAAAGACTTTTCTTCATCTTTAGTGATAATCAGTAAATAACCAACAATAAAGTTCATGCCCTGCAGATATAAAAAAATAAAATAAGACTTGAATACAGCGTTCACACATTTCATCATACAGAAGAGCATTCTGACTTGGAGGACTATTTAAAAGTCTATTACAAAAATGAAAATATCTGCTAAAATCTTTTACCATGCTGACAATTTGGCCTTTACTACAAAATATGTAAAAAGTATTTGCATGTCCTGAAAATGATG
The DNA here is from genome assembly GCF_001444195.1 of Xiphophorus couchianus. Taxonomy (NCBI): domain Eukaryota; kingdom Metazoa; phylum Chordata; class Actinopteri; order Cyprinodontiformes; family Poeciliidae; genus Xiphophorus; species Xiphophorus couchianus. The sequence goes on along the minus strand of NC_040231.1, from coordinate 21,666,613 downwards.
GCAACCCTCCAGGTGTGACGGGGAGTTTCCAAACTACAGCTACATTATACTGGTTCCTGCTGGTTTAAAATGCACAACGTGACAAAAAGAAAAGAGAAAAAGAGCACTGTGTGTGTACCAGGAACACACACAAACGTCCCAAATGAAACCACACCTGTTTCAGTCGGGATGAATGGAATCTGTTTATACTCTGAAGACTTGTTTGAATTTCAAGCCAGCTGCATTTTGGTAAATGATATTTGCCTTTCAAATTCTAACAAACAAACAAAAAGGCGCACTAAGCTGACACAACCGGCCTCTTTCTGAACACTTACATAAAATGCTATGAAAACTACTCCCAAAAAATGTCTTATTTTTATTTGAAATTGTGGTCTATCGTATATAAGCACTCCAGATTGAAATACTAGGCATTCCAACATAGGTTTCTGCTTTTAAATAATTAGAAAAAAACGTATATGTTGTCCAATTTAGTTTTCCTACTTTTTCCCAGTTGTTACAGTATTCATTGGTAATTGGGCATCTTATTTGCTCACCCTGACGCTGATGAATGGCTGATTATTTCTGGCTCTTCTTCAAGTCGTTGGAATCCTAGTTTTCAGTTTTCACCCAGGACTTTCTGCTTCCCATTTTGAAGCATTTCAGCTCAAATTAGCAAGACAGCCTTTCATTTTCTGCACTTTATTTTTGACTTTCTAAACAACCTTTCAATGAAAGTTTTCTTGAGCAACACTTCTGACAGAACACTTCACTTAGATTTTCAGAACTACAACAAGCATATATTTGTGAAACTTCTGGCGTCTTCCTCCAAAAATAAAGACAACCTGTTTTTTCATGAAAAGAACGACTTCGCTGCAATTGTTTTGATCACAACTCTCCTGATTCAGTTTCAACAAATCAACAGAATCCATGTCATGGCTGTCAGTTCCATTGGTTTTCTGTTACTCTGCTACACCTACTTGCAACAGCATAGAAATATATTTTTTTACCAATAGTAGCGACTGATCTACTTAATGATGTTGACGTATTTTTCTGAACTGCAATTATTGCAAATTTAAGTATATATAGATATATATAAATCTGTTTCAGCTTGGATTAGGAAGGTGAGTAGTACCTGGCAGTAGCCCACAGATGGGTTATGGTAACCATAGGCCAGCAGCACATTGAACAGAGATTTTTGCAGACACGGGTCTGAAGACTTGCGGAACAGGACGTTGTCTGGAAACGTTCTGTTCAAGTCTGAAAGATACAAACAAGCTGGTGGTAATGGTGCTTTCTACAGGTTTGTGGGTGCATATATGGATAAAAGTGATGTATAATTAAACGCAAGCAGGAAATTGATTACTTTTAAAGCAGAGAATAGCATTTTAAAAACTGTATTTTAATAAAGTTTCTTTCATCCTTACAAAAAAACTTGAGGATGGTGAAGAAAAAAAAAAAAAAGCATCTCTGGTCAAACAAACAAAATCAATGGCATTTAAAGAGATCCAAGGAGGACATGCCAGACAAACCAGGAAAAGCTCGTGCGGTTAAAGCCTTTCCTAAAGTGGAAAAAAAAAAAATGCAGCAACATTATGCTGTGTGTGTCTGTGTGTTTCTCAGCAGCAGGGACTGATCTGAATTAAGGGAAGAGTGAATGCAGCCAAAAGTGTGTTTGGGATGGCAGTTCACCTCTCGGCACAAGCCCTAGAAAGGAAAGGATTTCAGAGTGAAGAAGCAGCCGCTAAAGCCTGACCTGTTCTGATGGTCTCCACCAGTTTGAAGTCATTGTGGGTCACCAGCATGGACTGGTAGTACCCTGGGTTCTTCTCCAGCTGCTCTTGAGCCCCGCTGGCTGTCATCCAGATAAAAGTGCGGTGCTCATTGGGGATCCCCTTGCGTACATAGCGCTTTACTGAACGACAAGGAGAACGTTTACATCTGGCTTGAGTTTTGGTGCAGGCATTCCTTTATTTGTGGACATGGGTGTGTGTTGTTTTCACACTTACATTTTACATTCCTTTGCACCTTGCCGGTATCTTTCAGCAGTCTGGACCACTTGATGGAGCGTCGGGTGCAGATGATGAGATACTCGGACATGAGCTCCTCGTAGGATTCAAAATCAAAGTCCTCCGAGCGCTCGAAGCCATACGGATCAATTCTGAGCCAAAAAGAACAATGTTTCAAACTAATTTTCAAGAGCAAAGTTAGGGATTGTTATCAGAATTACATCAGGCCGTAGTCAAGCTTAACTTGTCTCAGTACAATCAACAGAACTAGTTCCAATGTCGTCCTTTTACTAGTGTCCCAGTATCCTAGTATTGATCTTTGTGATAATTAGACAACCACTGATTACATCGTACTAATTTAGGCCTGGCAGGCATATCTTCCTTTCCTAGAAGACAAAGTGTGGGTGTAGGTAGCTCCAGCTAATGCCTTAGGTAACATGTTAATCTTCCTACTGCTTAACCTTCCCAAAGGGCAAAGTCATTCCTGAGGAACTAATGCATTAACAGACCATCAGTTCAGAAATGTGATGGGTTTGTTTTGAGTCTGTGTAATCACAAACTGAAGTGCAACATAAAATCAAGACATGACCCAAACAATTAATTAAAATAAAGCTATAAATATGTGAAGAATGCGTCTTAACATTTATGAGTGGACATTTAACAAAACAAAGCCATAGTTTGCAAAGGACATTTGACTTAATGTTCCTATATAAGGCAGTAAACTAGGCACCGGTATCAGTAATTAATGTTTTAAGTGATTGCATTTAAAGTGCATAAATGTTGTAGCCATTTCTGTCATCAGAATAATCTGCATTGTTCCTGCTCAGATGCAAATGAGATACTTTACATAGAGTATTTCCATTAGGGAAAACCTAAAGAAAGTTTAAATTAGTTACGTTCCATATGCTAAAAACGATGCTGAAAAAGATGCTAAAGCTCAATGAGAATGGTAAAAATGTGACGACAAAAAAAAAAAAAAAAAAAAAGAGAAAATGTGTGTTTAATGCAAAACATATCTTCACTGCAAGTAATTTTTTGGGGGGGATCGAACCTTAATAATAAAAGTGTCCTACACCAAATGCATTTTTAGTGTACAGTTAAGCAATAGAGAGCGCAAAAAGAAAAAAAGTCAACCCATTAAAATTTAGACTAACTATTTTTCAATTATTTTTGTGAACTCCAATATAAGGCCCCACCCAAAACCAAGTTATAATAATAAACTCTGAACTGAATTATAATACACAGAATATAGATTTTTTAAAATTCAGAATATCTAAATTTGTGTTGCTTTGTGTAAGTGTTGTGGCTTTAGACCTGGTTTTACATTCACCAATACAGCCATAAAAAACACTGAAATTGAGAATGTTTTAGTTTTGAGCATTCAGAAATGTGTGAATATTTTAGATTTTTAACTAGGGCTGGTCTAGCAAAACTGAATAATTGTTTATTGGTTTTGTGATGGCTATGTCCTTTTCACATGACCATTCATTTTTTATTCATTTTTAATTCTTGATATGGACTACTGTTTGTCTGGAAATGAACAAATAAAGATCAACATACTTTAGATACTTTAAAAAGTAGTGAAATGTCCTTTTAATCTAGTGCTGAATAAAGTTCAAATAAAGTCCTACAACATAACAGGTTAGATGAGGAGGCAGCTTCCCAATGGAGTAAATCTTTAACTTAAAATGATTATAAAACATTTAACAAGAGTTTGAAAGCTATAATACCTCAATGCTAACAGACTACAGTCTAAATATACGCTTTCAGAACAAAACTGGTATTAAAAACTCAAAGAAACAACGGTTATATTACAAACGTATTAATGTAACTAGTGAATGGCTTAATTACTAGATTACCTAGATTCATACATTTTCTCCAACATGCAGAACGTGAGGACCAGAATAATCTTGCAGCTCTTGTTTTTTTCTGAAAGGCTTAGTAACTCTTGAAGTGTTTGTCATTGATAAAAAAAACAACATTTTAACCGTGTTTAACGGTGATGAATCACACCGTTAGGTCCGTCAGCTTTACCTGTCCACTCGGTCTTTAGCCGTACTCTGGTTCATGGTGGATTGTGTGTCTGTGATCGGCGCTTTCGCTCCAGTAAAACGACGAAAACCGAGCTAGGACTCCAGCATTTGCTCCTCGATGCGTTTTCCTCACCAGAACCAAAAGTTAAGTTGAGGCGAGGTCTCCTGGAGGCTCACTTTCTCCATGTTGGAGTGCGGAGAATCGGGACGGGACGCTAACTTACTCTAAAAAATCCCCAAATCCGTAAGGAGTATTCCCGAAGCCCCTTCCAGGTAAATTAGTAGCTCTAAACTAAGTCAGCCTTATATTTTATCGATACAGCCCCAGTCTACCCAGTCAGTCGTGTCGGGAATCTGGAGTTTTCCTCTGTTTTTTTTATCGCCATCCACAAGCACCTGCTCCCGCTTGTCCTCGGTCTCGTTGAGATATTAACCTAACTTGTTCTGTAGAGCAAAGAAAATATCCAGAACCAACCCCAAAACGGTCCCACCCACTGTATGTTCCTGGTCGTTTATCCAATTAGTCTCCCTGCTGCTGCCCCGGCAGTTGAACCGAGGATTTGGACCAGGGACAAACAAACTAAATCAGATCTAATGCTGCCTTCATGGGACTCACGGCAGCGTCGTAACTATGAGATTCCTGAGTGTTTAAAAGGGACTCAGGATGCATTCACGGGGCTTTGAGGAAAAGTGGAAAGTTTTTGTTGTTGTTACGATTTCTACTTTTAATGTCGTAACAAAGTAGAAATCCTGCTATTTTCTTGTGTTTATATTTGCAAGAAAATACAAACACACGCTTCACCAGGTCTAAAATTGTTAATACTTTTTAGAATAGCTTCCTAAAATAAAATACACGCGTTCTTATTAATTTAGGTTTGTTTTATTGCCTGTGATCTGTTTAACAGACAGAAAAAAAATATCTACTAGTTTGAACAATACAAAATGTTATTTAAAAAAATAATAATAATGCTATCACAATAAGCCACGCTTCTCAACAGACAATCGTATATTACCAAAAGCACTAAAATGCAGCAAAAATAATGAAAAAAGCCAAATTCCACCTTTTTCAGATGAAATTTGGCTTTTTTCTGTATAGGTGGATGAAATAACTGTTGAACAATCTGTTTTGACCTTAGACTGAAAGTAAAAATGAATTTATTTAGCATCACAGTAAGTATATGTTAACATCAACAGATGAAACCACAAAAAATACATTATGTTTGGAATGAGAAAGAGTCCAGAGTTAAAGGGGACAGAAAATATGTGAGGTTACATGAAGAGGCCTGAGGACAACAAATGTTTTTAGTCAGAAAGATTTGGAGAAGGCTGAGTGGGTATATACTGTATGCAGCCAAGGCAGAAAGTGGGATGTAGACGGATTCTTACCAGAGAAAACTGAATGCAAAAATTACGTCAAAAGTTGACTCCATAAAATATATGTTTGCTATGTAACCAAGGTTTTGAGGCTTTATTACTTTTTATATTTGTCCCTTTGTCAAATTTGTTTGTTTTTTCATTTGAGCTATACAATTTAAATGTCACATTAAAGGTGGAGAAAAGTCTCTCAAAATCCTTCCATTTTAACACAGATAAATAGGCATTTTCCCCACAATTTCTTCTTGAATTAAACATATTTAAGAATTAAAATTTTTATGTCCTCATTTTGTGTTGTTCTCTAGTAAAACTGCAGGAAAAAGTTGATATTCAGACTATCATACGGTGGCATGATCCCGCCTGCAGGTGTTGGGTTTTGTATCACCAGCTTCACTTCCAACTGTGGACGTGTTTGGCTCTGTGGTGCGAGCGCTTATCTACTCTGAACAAGTCTCACTTTGTACCAGTGTAGGCTCAGCCGAGAAGTGTCTGGTAGCTGCGATATTGTAACATCACATGGAAAAGAATGAGAGACGTAATAAGACAAGGTCAAAAGAAAACACTGTCTTCTTTGTAAACAGCCTTGTAAAGATACTTGTTACACTATGTGTTTTAGATACCAACAGGAATTAGCTATTTTATTTTTAAAGCTTGAACACTCAAGGCTGGACAATACTGTGTCATAAAGAAGATATGCAATATTTAAAGCAACATACCCCACAGACCATAAAATTCTACTTGACAACATTAATTTACACAAAATATAACTGCAAAGGTGGAGGTAGTTTTCTGTTATTCAGGCTTCACATACAAATTTATTCACTTTGAATATTTTTTTTCACTTTCACACTTCTTTTAAAACCCAAAGATCTCTATGTAACAACAAGATAAGCCAAAATTAGCAGTAACTATTTAGTTATAGCAGATTCTGACTTGGGTCACTAAACCTAGAACGTGAAGGTGTCCATAAATCGTATTATTTTAGGCTTATATGTTTGTTTCACTGAAGAATCTGCGTAATTGATGGTTTTGTACTTTGGCCTCTGTTTTGCGTTATCTCTCTCACTGTCTGCAAATGCCTCCTTGTTAGCAATCTCTTCCAAATGGCTACAATTTCCTGGCTTTCCAATATGATTTTTTTCTGATAGTTTTCCATCTTCATTTCTTTCTTCAATGGCTTCTTTGTGTGTTGCTTCAGCTCCACCCTTTGATGTTCTGGTTGTTACAGCGGGAAGACAAGTGACATGAGGACATCTGTCCTTGTCTTCAATATCTTCCGTTGAGCGAGACACATCACTTCCTTGATGAATCAAAGATGAATATGACAGCTGATTTTCAGAGAGAGGAGTTATAGTTTCAGGATGTGGGGTTGACTCAATCTGATTATTTTCACCACAGAATCTGTAAATAGATGGAATGACAGACCTGGAAAACGTTTCTTGAATATGCTTTGGTCTTTGGAGATTGATCTCTGCATTGGTGTATTCCAAAGAATATGGCTTGGTTTTCGAGTCGGCTATGCTGTCTGTTTTTTTGGATTCAACTCTCTCTAAATTCCTGGAAGTACATTCCAGGTTTCCCAGCAGATTTCCTAGGGTTTCCTCTGATATCTTGTCCTGTTCCCAGTTTTCATAAACCTCAGATTTAATTTCCCTCGTAGATAGTTCAGGAGAGGAATCTATACATTTGGACCTGGCAAGGGAGCAGATTAAAACTGTGGCTCTTTGCCAGTTTACTGGGATTTCCTCCTGAGGAAGAACTTTGCAGGGCTGTGGAAGTGACCATTCAGTCACAAAAATTAAAGGAAGTACTTTTATCTCTGCAAATTTAACTTTTTGAAAAAGCTCGGCCTCTATGACTGGGATTTGGCTGAATTGTTCTGAACCTTTATCCTCGATATCAACATCATGAACTTCACCTTTCATTTGGTTTAGTGAAAAGCAAATCTCTTGATCCAAGGACTCTGCTGCTCTCAGATGACTCTTATCGTCCGAGTGTGAATTTGCTTTAGTTAAAATGTCTGGCCTTTGCTGTTGTTCGCTTATAATTTTATTACTTTTTGATTCTTGCCCAACGGAGTTACACTGCTGGCTCTTCCCTGGGTTCTGCTTGTTGAATGTTTGATCAGTCACCTGGTGTTTCCCTCTTTCAACACCAGCTACTTTTTCTTTTATTTGACATGCAACCCTGTCTCCCCCACAAGCCTGCTTGTGAGATAAAAATAGATCACTTTTCTTAAATGCAATGGCTATGTTTTCAAATCTCGTCATTAAGGAATTTAGGAGGATTCCTCTTCCAATGCGTCTATGTTTGATCGGCTCTTCCTTCAAGGTTTTAGATCCCTGTTGTTTTTGCAGAGCTAGGGCAAATTTGGCAACAATTTCTTTCACACTACCACGTCTTTTTAGTCTTTTGTTCCTGGTGTCTATGTTGTGATTTCTGCTTTTAATTATGTTATCTTGACCTTGTACTCCCCTGCTGGCAGACAGAATTCCTACTGCCCTCTGATTGGTGCTAAAAGGTTTGGGCGAAGACCTTAAAAACTTAGATTGGAGAAGCTGGAACGTGGTAAGGCGCCGAGATGGCAAATCTGCTTTTGACTGACTTTGATTGACATTGCACCTTTCAGACGTGTTGGAACTGCTTTTGGCTATGATGCCTTTCTGAAACTGAGTTTTTTTTGCCTTCTGCAAATCAGATATGACAGTGTTTCTTGTGTGAATTTGTGATGTGGTGCTAGACTTTGGTGTCTCCATGCTTGTGTTATCGGTCGTCCTCTTGAGCAGATCGTGCATTAGATAATGCAGGAGACTCTCAAAAATCCCTCGGAGCACTGGTCGACATTTGGGGTCTCTAAGCAGCCTCCTCAACGCACCAACATCGGGGCTGATTCCGGGTTTCCAACAATCTGGTCTATGGAGAATAGAGGACATGCAAGACTTTTTGAAACTGACACCAACATCCTTAGCAGCAATTTGGGAAGTGACCTTTAGAGTAAAGCAGTTTTAATTTCTCTAAACTCTAAAAGGAACATTTTCTGACTTCACCTGCTACAATTAACTTTGTTAATCAGTCAGTGAAAATCTCTGCCCTCTTTGAACTGTCAATTTCATTAGTTCTCTTATTACTGCAGCAAAAGCAAGGATTTAGATCACATTTGAAGCTGATCAAATGTTCCAGACTACAGTTCTTTGAAACAAGACAAAGAACTTGGCTTGAAAATCAAAAAAGCAAGCTTGAAATATATGTTAAGACAGTGAGACACAGTCAGTTCAATTTGTTTTAATTAGGCGTGGGCTGGTTACCAGTATCAAGGTATACCAAGGTTTTAAAAAGTTATGCTTTAAAAACCGCGAAGCTCTTCTGTCATTCTGTTCCTGCAGTGTAAGAAATGGAAAGTGTCAAAATGACTGGAGTCTTCTCCGTCTGTATGAAGCAAAAAGTAGCTGTTACTGCACACTGCAGGTCAGTTGACTGACTTTTTTTGCTGGCTTAAAAGATAGAAGAATTTAACTTTTTTAGAATAATTAATTATATATATTTAATTATATATACAGTACAAACCAAAAGTTTGGACACACCTTCTAATTCAATGGGTTTTCTTTATTTTCATGACTATTTATAAGGCAAGAAATCCCACTTATTAACCTGACAGGGCAGGTTGACCTATGAAGTGAAAACCATTTCAGGTGTCTACCTCTTGAAGCTCATCAAGAAAATGCAGAGTGTGTGCAAAGCAGTAATCACAGCAAAAGGTTGCTACTTTGAAGAAACTAGAATATAAGGGGTATTTTCAGTTGTTTTACACTTTTTTGTTTAGTGCATATTTCCACATGTGTTATTCATAGTTTTGATGCCTTCAGTGTGAATCTACAATGTCAATAGTCATGAAAATAAAGGAAACTCATTGAATTAAAAGGTGTGTCCAAACGTTTGGTCTGTACTGTATGTATATATAATCAATTTGCTCAACTCTATTAAGCGCAAAACACCAAAAATAATATTCTAATCGTGTAGGCCAATTACCAAAAGACCACTGAATTTTACACTCCTGTTACACACCGTATTACACTCTGAGAATCCCATCCTGGCTGATGCATGCATAAAATAAAGTTGTTGTTTTTTGCAGATTTTTAACATTTCTGTGGTTTAAAATTGTAATACAAATATTGTGCAAATACTTTAATACAGTACAGGGAAATATAATCACAACTCGACATTCCTAACAGTTTTATTCATTTTAAACCAATCCCAATTGCACCATCAAGCTAAGGATAGGTAAAAGGTTAAAAAGTTAAACTTGTATATTTGAATTTTTTTCTGAAAATTTTTGATTCAAAAGGAAATTAGTTATGCAAAAGCCAGCTGCAGAAGCAGGTTTTCTCATGCCTTCACCGACAGCACTTGCTCAAACTGTAAGCTGATTAGATTTAATTATTTTCTCTTTGTGCTTCATGTTAATAAAAGTTAGGTTTAGAAAAAATGCATCAGTCAGAGAAAAGAAAGATCTACCTTCCCCCGTCTCCAAGTTACTAAAGTTAAAAAAGCAGAAGGTTTTTTCTTTCCCCACAACTCTGTCACCGGCAAATCAAGACAACAGTTCTTTTAAGCAAACAGCATGATATCTGGATTTATGAAAACTGATTACATATGAATCATAAGTAAGATATTCAAAGAAAAAAAGTCAGGCTAATTCCTTTCTTTTAATTTTTCTTAGTTACGCATCTTTAGTGAGATGCAATTAAACCTTTTTATAAAAACCTTTGACAGATGTGTGGATAGTGGACAGAAAAAATCAAAAAGAGCAAGGAATGAGCGGTGAGAAGAGGACAGCATCACTCATAAAACTAGTCAGGGAATGAAGGAGAGTGTTGGGCAAGGTGAGGAGTCGCGCTCAGTTCCTCTGACAGCCAGTAGAGTTCAGCTCAGTGAAGATCAGGATTACTTCTCTGTGCATTTCTCTGCAGAAGCTGCTTTATAGAGTGCTTCTCCCAACTCCTCCAGCCGTTCTCTTTTGTCCAAATCCCGGTGTAGGTTCTGAGGAACCTGGCTCAGGCCGTTTATGAGGCCATAGAGGCAGCCTGCGATGAGGCCCGTGGCTTCACTCTCACCTAAAACAACATGTTTACAGAGTGCCTTAACTCACATTGTTCTTCTGTCTTCACAATACTGTACTGTATCAATTAAAAACGCAACAAAAGTTATTTAAAGTCAGCTAAAATAAAGAAATTTTAGATTGTTTTGCTTTTTTCTGCACAAGTCTGTAAAACGTACAGGTCTGTAAGTCAAAGTTTCTCACCTCCATGAAACATGGCTCGTTTGCACAGCTCTGCCCAGTTGCTTCCTGAGGCCAGAAGTGCATCGTAGGCGATCATGGGAGCATCATGACCTCTCCGCCCTGCCCGACCCTCTGAACTCCAACGCTTGTACATCTGCTTTGAGGGAAAAAAAGGGCCTGTGTCTGCAAAGGGTTGTAATCCGTTGATTTGATAGTATGAGAAATAAAGAACCCCAAATGACATACCTTATCAGTCTCCTCTGCATCATAGCCATCAGGAAATGATGGTTTGTTTTTTCCGTCCTTGTCAATCTCTCGCTCTTCGAGGTAAAACTGCCACTTAGCCTCAAAATAAAACCAGCTTTCCTGATATTCTGTGTAAACAAATGTAGAAAATGCACTACTGGGATCACCTTTTTCTTTTTTTTACATAAATGCACAAGAATTTATAATAACATATATTGATTATCTCTTTTTCATGCAGAAGTTTTAGGTTTTGTTCTTTAAAAAGATCTAGACTGGGCCAGAGTCCAACCTGCCATGTGTCGTATTGTCTTCTTGCAGTACTCCTCTGCTCGGGGGATGACCTCCATGAGCTCACGGCCCCAAGTCACAAGAGGCCTCCCCTGGATTGCAAAGGATGCAAATAATGCTGTTGTCAGGGAGCCGAGGAAGCCTTAAGCCAAGAGAAGAGAGAGACATCAAAAGTGACTTTGGCACTTCAGACTGTAGACAAAAGAATATTACAGCACCTTCACAATTATTAATTTACATAAATCTACCTGATGATTTTTTTTTTTTTTACGTTTTTACTTTTTTATTTATTTTTTTTATAGTCAGATTCCAAAAACCTTCAATTTGTGGCTTCTTTTTATAAGGTATAAGAATGAAGTTACAAAAAAAAAAGTCTAATTTCTATCAACCACTAATCAAAGTGGGAAAGACAAGTCGGCACTGCTTTTCAAGTAGAGCAGATTTGCAGTCATTGTTATATGTCACGACATGGCAATAAGAAAATGGCTTTGTTGCCTAAACATGTTCATCGTATCAGTCGTAGTTCTAATTTAAATTTAAAATGTTTTGTACAGCTGGAACTGTGACAAATAAGGTTAGAGTACAATCCAGGTTTGTCTTGATACACAAACAGGAGGATAATACAGTAAGTAAAACTGTATCTAAAGAGAACTGGTTCACCAAGTCGCCATAACTAACTAACTAACTAACTAACTAACTAACTAACTAACTAACTAACTAACTAACTAACTAACTAACTAACTAACTAACTAACTACCATCCATCCATCCATCCATCCATCCATCCATCCTCTAACACCCTTGTCCCTAGTGGGGTCAGGAGGGCTGCTGGTGCCTCTTTCCAGCTAACGTTCCGGGTGAGAGGCGGGGTTCACCCTGGACAGGTCGCCAGTCTATTGCAGGTCGCCATAACAATCATTTCCATATGCAAATCGGCTGTCGGAAAAAGCGTTTGCTCTCCTGATACTACAAATATAAAACGGAACCATGTGCTTTGGTCTAGTTCGACTGAGATTAAAAGATTTGTTTTCAAGTGGATATTTGAGTAGATTTTGAAACAGTGTGTAAAAGTAAATCATGCTCATGCTAAGTAGAGAAATTGTGTAGGCCTGTGCGTCTTTAAAAGGGTTATGTTATGCATAGAAAAGAAGCTGGACAAGAAGAGTTCATAAGAGAGGACTCATTGTCTCTGAAGGCCTGTGCAGTGCAGTTTTTAGTTGTGTCCTTGCTCCAACATACCTGCATAAAAGCTAACTTATGTCCTTAACCTGTTCCAAGGAGCAGGATGAACAGCTCATGTGGTAGGTTCAAGCAAGATTTTGGGAAACAGAATCAACAAAAGTAGATCTACCGAACAGTCAAACAGCAACCCAATATTTGGCCTATCATTGCTGGATCATTGGAAGTTTAAAATTGCCAGCACATCACCTGTTGGGTGGTTATGGGTCATTCTGCCGATCTCAATGCTGACCTCCACCAAGTTATCCAGTCTCTCAGGCTGCCAGTATCTCATACCAACACACATGGCTTTGGCTGCTGCTCCAAATCCAGACCCTGGAGATGGACATACATTTTTTACTGTATTTATGTTTAGTTTATACACAAAGCTTCCTAAATCTTAATCTTAACCTACCCTTTTCATTGAAAGGTGTATGCCAAGCGAGCAGGAAGTTATGAGGTTTAAGGTGAACACAGGGCTCCACGGTGCCTGGATCAGGAGCTCGTCCCTGGAGAGAGACCATGGCTTCCACATAGAGACGCACCACCTCCCTGTACAAGTCCTCCAGACACCAGTAATCTGGACACACATACACACAGTGGTTAGGAGTCATTCATGACTGGCATGCAGAGAAAGATAAGTGGGGCTGCAATGAGCTAAGTTTAGCCCCACTCCACCACAACACAGATTAGGACCAGAATGCTTGTGGTCAAAAAACAATGTCACTTCAGCAAACTTTGAATTGTCTTTGAACATTGTATCTGTGATCTTTGCATGGAAGAAATAATCTGCTGACATACTAAGTTGCTGACCCGTTCACATTTGCGATTTGGAAAATAGTCAGTTAATTTCAACATTGAGTTGCATCATCACGTTTAACGGTACAGAACTGCTTGAATGATGAGATGATTCATTTGTTCTTTGATCAAGTTAAACTGTTCATCAGCTAGAAATGAGAAAAAATATTGTATTGTTTTAGCATAAATGACATTTCATAAATCTGAACTTTGGAAGGTATGACTAAAAACAAAAACATGATGCATTACTCTCTATACATTGTTGTCTATCCAGCTGGTGTCTCTACAAGCTGGATGGTTGCTAAATAGGGATTCCTAATCTTGAAATATGTCATCACTATTTTTTCTCAGAACTATTGTGGCTACCTATTGGCTGCATGTACAGCCAAACATGATACCAGTAGATTACAGAGGTCACTGATCCACCATTGTTCAGAGGATCGACTTTTCCAATGTAGTCTATTTTGGACTTTTTGGATTCTCGGTCCAGTAACATACTACAGGGGAGGTAGCATGTATATGTATAGCAGCATGTACTATATATGTATAGGTAGCTATGATATGTAGCAAAAATGCAACTTGATAAGTGACAACTGGTATCCCCAAGTCTGTGTCATGTTTTTTCCAAAGACTTTGATGCTCGGTTGCAATGACGAATGATGGCATCTTACTTAGTTTAGTCTTTCTAGATTGTTCTAACTAACGTAGTTTGACTTTGCTGAATGTAGTGTAATAAAAAATAAGCAAAATTATATACAAGCAAAATAAATTTAAAACAAAACAAAATAAGAACAGTATTAAAGTATATTTATATGTTCAAAGGAGTGAGTTGAAGTATCCTTAATCCAATCCAAGGTGCTTGGATGTTTCTAACAATGTAAAGCACTGGTTTCATGCGAAGGGTTAAGTACATTTTTGTACTTAAAGCTGCTACAAGTTTCTCAGTGTTGACACAAACAAAAATACCACCATCCTTGTAGAAATTAATTCTTCACATACCTGTTATGAGGGCTTCACCTGTGGTCATGTGCATCAGCACTGCATCACTCAGGGGCCAGTTGTCAGGGTCCAGCTTCAGGGACTCCAGTCCCCCCAGAGACGCCAGCTCCTCTTGGATCTTCTTGCCTGATGTGCAGCTTTCCCAGCGACCTTTCCTGTAGCCCAAAGCATCACCAACGGCACCGAGAACCATGGCTGCTTTAAACTTCTCCATACTGCCGGATTTTTCTCTTAATTGCACACCCAGCTCAAGTTAAGATAATAATACCCCCCTGAATGAATCTCCTTGCAGATCTTCCTTCCACCTTCTACAGGTGAACGGTGAATGGGACAATGAAGAGAGACCAAATCTCTTTCGAATTTCAAACCCTTCCAGCCATTTTCTCCATATCTGCTGCATCACAGCTCTGCTTGCCTTCCATCTTCGAGGTTCTCCTATCAGTTTACCAAACTAACTTTGAGTAGCAAGGCTAGACGCACGCATACACAAACATGATAGCACTGCTTTATCACCCTCAGCTTCTTTGTCTTGGACAGCTGTGTCCATGCATCTCCTAAAAAGGCAATCCCTGTGGTCCCAAAGCTTAAACGCTGGATGACGGGCTTTGGAGCGGTAATCAGGGGTGGACACAGGGTGGAAGAGATGCTAATGTGCCGCTGGGCCTGAGTGCAAGCATGTCCAGCAGCTGGTGCTAGAACTTATCGACATCTCACCTATCCCATCAGAGGACAATGCACCCTCACACACAACAGCTCACCCTCAAAAAACTAATTAAATCCAATCAACTGATTTATGTATCAGTATATTCAACATTATTCTAATTTAATTACTTTTGTGTCTCACACATACATGTACTATGCCTTTTATGTGCATATTTGTTCGTGTACTTTGTTCTAAGCTTATATTCAGACATAGCTTTACTAAGAGCTGATGATGACGATATGTAGCAAAAATGCAACTTGATAAGCGACAACTGGTATCAAATAGAGCAGCTCTCTGCTGGCATACCAGAGAGCTGTGATTATGTGGAATACATTTTCTCCTCCGTCACATTTACTGCTGTTGTGTAATTTACATCCAACTTTGTTTGACCTGAATAGACACCTGCTGTCGCTTTAGATCTGCAATGTTTGCATGCAGCATAAGACAGCCACACAGTTCAGTTTTACATTTTTCCAAACAACGTTGCTCATATACTAATGATCATGGAAAATAGTTGAGCTGCAAGTTCTCAGTTTTACCGGACAGTTTAGGCTCTCTCTTTTATACACAATATAAATCTAAAAATACACATCCAAAGGGTGCTAGGCCATAGGTTTAGTTCCATAGGAAGGTACGCTTCATGCTTCTGCATATCAAATTATTTCAGACAATGTCTTGCTCCCAAATTTGTTGGAAAAGTTTGGGGACATTCCCTTTCTTTCTGAGCATGGTGTGGAAAAACCTGATGGGCCAGCACAGTCCTGCTCTTAACTAAACATGAATGATGAATTCGAGCAGACACTGTAACCTAGGCCTTCTTGTCCAACATCAGCGTCTGACCTAAAAAAAAAGCACGAATGTTCAAAAATTAATATTCTCATGATTCTAAGCCATGCGGAAAGCTGCAAAGGGTGAGCCAAAATCTGAAGCCACTTGACTTCATACATGGCATGTGTGAATGCAGATCAGTGAAAACTTTGGGCAAAATAGTGCAAGTGCAGTGACAATGTACATCAATAGCAAAAAGAAAAAAGAAATTCATACTATATTGACATTTTTTTATTAATACCAATGCAACTTAGAAATGCTTTTGATCCATTAAGAGCTGCTTTCTTTCACAGCCAAAATAACACTGTTTAAATGAACATTGTGCATCAGGAACAGTGACACATTTGACAAAGACAACGTACCAATGGACCACCACATGAGCACAATACATGTGTATCATAAAATACATACGTATTGTACTGATTGCGAACAGATGTTTTTATATCTTCAGTTTCATATTTCTGACTGGTCTAAATAAGTTACATTTGTTTTTTTAAAACAATGTTTCACTGGATCAACTCTTGCTCAGCTGATGTGATGAGAAATATGGCACTTGATTTGGATTTAATGTGGAATAAACTCAATTATTTGGACTAGTATCTATAATTTCACTCAAACTATTTTGAACTTAACCTAATACGTAACTATTTTACAGTGCATAGCTGCTCTGCTATAAAATAATGCATAATCCTTATTGACAAAGTATGGCAAAGGTTATGTTATGGTGACAGCAGTAACCTGTAAAACATGGAACTGGATGAGCTCTGATATAAAAACAGGATGACACACAGTGCTGAGAGAGATAGCTGGTCCCTGAGCTCTGCATCCTGTAACGCTGCATTCAGCATATGCATCAGTAAATATGATAATGCAGTGTTGCTCTAACTGCTATAAACAAAAAAAACAACAAAAAAAACTAGTCTTATGTAGAATTTGCCTGTAGCACAATTAAAAGTGCTACAATCCTCAACCACCACTAGATGGCAGCCCAACAGCTCAATGACCTTTTGATTATGAGGCAGCGCAAACCTCAGTGTAAACGTACATTTAAAACACTCTTGGGTGTGCGAACCACATTTTAAAAAAAGTTGAACTTACTGTAATGTAAACTGAATAGCTCTGTACTTGTAAAAGTGTATATCAGTGCAGTTTGAAGAGGTGACAAGGCTTCACCTGGGTAACTGAAAACAGTCCACATACAGGTTGAAATTCAAGCTCTTAGGCACTGCAACGCCAGCAATAAATTATGCAAAGCTTTTTCCATTTTCCCAATGGAAAATGGAAAAAGCTTAGTGTGAACAATTAGATTCTAAATGCCATTACCTGTCTTGTGCAAGCAATGTCAAATATACATTTTTGACCATCTAGATTCTCATTTTGATGAGAGCTGGATTTTAATCATTATAGCAACCTTTATGCTGGTGCTGAGATCAGAAAATGTGATGCTTTGTCCAGTCATCGGACTGGATGTAAATTGTGTATCTGAACATTTTCACTCTCACTTGGTGAAGGTGAATGTTGACTATATGACATCTCAAACCAAAAAAACAGCTTTTGTGCAGAAGGCAACATATTTTACCTCCACCCAACGCACTCGTACGACATACAGCGACAAACGCAAACACATATTCTCAAATTTTGATAACCTCGACTACATCAAACAGCTTCATACTAACTGACAGAACAGCCAAACCTTATCGCAATGTTTCATTCACACCCGCAGGAGCATAAAAGTCCATTTTAGTCCGGCTGCCTGCTTTGCTGAGCGTGCTTTTAAATGAGTCCACAGTGGCAGTTCAAACCTACCACCATTGCAAGTTTAAGGGATGAGTATCGGTTTACTCATCAGTTTCATGAAACATTTCCAGCATCTCTCCACGACAGCAGAAAGTAAAAACAAAACACTTCCCTCTTCTTTTGGTGGTGTTTTTTCCCCACCGTTTTTCTTTTCCTCTTCAAAGGCCTCTTAGCAGCAGAATAATTATTGAAACTCTGCAGGCCAACCTACTTAGCAGCTGTTTCTTTAGGCTACCTTGTATCATAATCTCATTAATAAATAGGAAAAAAATGGAAGAAAGAAAACGGCATCCTCCATTTGGTGAAGCTGCGGCAAATATTACGTCATGTTGCGTTTATTTCCTGCTACAATTGGCCGAGCAAACTCCACAAAGTCATCGATGAGCACAGGCCAGGCACCTGAGCAGAAGACAAAAAGGATAACATTAGTTAACATCTAAAAGTAGCAGTTTGACAAGTGAAATACTATTACTAAAAAATACAGTGTCTTGTAAATACCTCTTGAACTTTCTCACATTTTATAAATATCACAAACTTCAATATAGTCACATAGAATGATAAATTATTATTTTCTCAGAATAATCCTCTTCTTCCCTTGCCTGCCAGTTCAAATATACCACCATTTATTGGTACTTTTGTAGCCGTGCCATCGGTTAGTGCCATAATCTTTCTTTTTCGGTCTTATAAATCCTTATGTGCTCCAACACCCTGAGGACATCTGTGTTTATACTGAGATTAAATAAATAATTTCTCAGTCGCTTTGAATAAAAGCGACTAACAAATGTATAAACATAGACTACACAGAGGAGGACTGTACCAACAAGGCGACTTTTGAAGACAAATAGTTGCACAAGATTAGATTTCGGGATAAACGTGTCCAGGGTTGAATGCGTATGCGCATCACACTTTTCAAATTTTAAAACATTTCTCGTCCAATTACATGTTGACCAACTATAAAAAAAACAAACAATGAAATATTTTGAAGTTTGTGGTTAGTGAACAAAGTTATCTATATCATCTGAGATGAGCATCTTTTTTAAATCTGAACATTTTCAAGGTGTTATTGCAAATACAAGTATCAGCACTACTTTGCTCTTTCACACGGTTGCTTCAAGTGCTAAAGGGATGGATCCCTTTAGCACCAGGGATCCATCCATATGGCTTCAATTACTCCACAGTTTTACAAAAAAGCTTGTATTAGACAGATGAATGATGCCACAGCACCTTCTAAAACAATCTTTCTAGTAGTGATTCGAGACTCACCTTCTTCATCATAGTTAGACATATCATCCGCAATCATGTTGCCAAAGTCCAGGAGGAGGTTCCAAGTGTCTTTAGGAATTGAGCGCTTGTGATGCTCCTGAATGGAGGGTAGGGACAGGACAGGGTAACCCTGTCTTGTTAACATTTCCAAACAAGAAGTATATACTATGCGGGGGGAAATAATCAGTGGATTGCATCAAACACCTACCATTGGATTTCTTTTTTCTTTTTTTAGTGGAAAACATGTTTTTGAGAAGAAGTGCCATGTAATTATAGCCATGCAGTCAAATTAACTGTTTTGTACTAGTGCACTGCTAAGACACTCCCATAAACTCCAAAACCCTTAATTACTACTGGGGGGGAAAAAAGCAAATCTTCAAAACTTACTTGCAAGAAGCGGATCCATAGATCTAAGAACTTGAATCGATCTGTGAGAACTAGATTCCAGTAAGCCACAGCCATTTCTAGTTCTGGAAAGAAAAAAAATATTTGCAAGTATTGTAGGTTTTTGACAGAAAATGTGACATTTTGGGATATTTTCCAACATCATCTGCTTACCTAAACCTTTCTGCCCTGGGTTCTTGGCAAAGCTGAACGTAAACTGGTAGAAATCTTTGAACTTTCCATTGTCTTTCAGATCTTGTTCTAGCCTGGGAAGGATGGCCTTGAGTTTTTCTGGACTATCACAGCTGAATGGCACAACAAAGATAAATTACTGTAAATATTAAAGGTGTTGATATAATAAGCACTTCATTCCCAGAGTCAAATATTGAAATTTTTGACATGGCTTTTACCCGAGCTCCACCATCCCATCGAAGAACTCCTTCCTGCTAAACTCGCACTGCGTCGCTGCTCTGAACTTCCAAGCCACTACAAGTATGCTCATGCTGGCTGGGTCCAGATTTAAGTCATCGCAGAACTGCTGGATCCCATCGATGCCTATCTTGTTGTCATCGTGGGGGTCTGCAAAAAAGACAGAGGGAACTTAGCCAAACAGAGAGAAAAAGTCCAGATTTTTAGGGGACTAAATGGTGTGCGAGTCTGCCTAACACTTGCCTTTGTATCTGTTGTAGAGCTGTTCAAGCTTCTTGCGGTCCACTGAGGTTTTCATGGGTTCTTTATAGTACAAGTCTGGGTTCTGGAAATAGTTGTCAATGGCGACTTCTAGTTTCCAGTCATTCTGAGTCAGGCAGTGCACAGCTGTTCTGTCCTCTGCTTGCGTGACAGAGATAAACTGGCGAACCTTGTCCTTCTGTGATGATTTCAACTTGTGCTGCCAGGCAAGTAAACACACAAGGAAATAAATACTTAGACATATTTACTGTCTGTGCCAGACTTTAGAAAGGGGATGAGATTTTGGTATGGTCCGCATCCGCTTTAAATTTAATCTTCATGCAGAAGGTTTTTTCAGTGACTACGTTATGTTGCCACATATTGATTTGACATGGTTACTATAAAATTTCACGTAATTTTTGTTTAAAAGAAAACATCCCTAGAAAGTATTTTTATTTATTTTTTTACAAAACTGTTTAAGAAGAGAAAATACACATAGATCAGTAAGTTAAAACTTCATATTCATTGAAAGATCTTTTGTAAATTTGCATGTGTAAAACGATGTTGTATGGGTAGGACACCAAAACTGGTTTTAACTCAGGGACACAGATTCTTCTACATCTGGACCGTTCTATCAGAAGAGCATTAATGAACAACCATATACAAAAAGTAAATGATGATTATAATAAACAGCCAGTGTTACTGTGGACATGCATTTGAAGTTCCTGGTGCAGTTGCTTGCAAAGACCTGATTTCTATTCAAATCTAAACATACAGTAAACTATTCAGTCTGAGAATGTTTAAGTGTTGTTAGCAATGCATGCCTAAAACTCAAATCAAGTTAGAGTTGTAAAAAAAATTACTTTCAAAAAGCAGCACAGAAATAACCCCATCATGTTTTGTTAATCTCTAACGGATTGCACATCTCGGTGGAACTAACCCACGGGATGATCAAACAGCAGGTTCTCTGTGACCCAGATTTTCCTGGGTAGGGGGCGTCAGATCTCACAGGCTCTCCTGACCTGCAGAAGCAGCAGCAGCAGCAACCCAGCCGGGCCACCAACCAAAAAGGGAAAGGTACGTAGAGCGAGTGCAGGTGTCCGATCTCAAAATACCAGCAACTGACCTTCCATTACTCTTACATCACACTGACTGGCAACGCGACGCTGAGGACAGCCTGATCCCTCACATGGTGCTGCACCGTAAACATTAGTGACAACTACTGTTGGTATGGTGACATGTTGAACTGGGGCTTTACAACTCTCTGTCTCCCGCTCGGTTTGTCTTTTTAAAATATTACCTACCATTTTATCACCAGCTGTTTTGGCCAACTTAATATCCACGATCTCATAGTGCGCATGCGCAAGAAGAAATACGATCCAGACCAAAAATACTGGGAAATGTAGTTCCGGAGAAGTCAACAGGCCACTTACTTTAGAAACTTACAAAACATGTTTATGTGATAATAAATAACAACTTAGCAACAAAGCACTTTGTTGCTGTCTAGTAAATGCGCCGACAACACCTCCTTCTAAAACTCTGCTCTCCAAAGCATATTTGACGCAAAGCTGAGTTGTTTTAGTTCAAATTGTGTTGTTAATTAAAAAAAAAAAAAAAAAGTCTTGTAAGGATTAGAATGACGTCAGCTGTCACAATTTGAAAAGGCATGAACGTCACCAGCGAAGTAACTGACACACCTAAAAAAAACTACAACTCCCACACCAGCTCTGATAAAGATGTTTCGGAAGTAATCTGATGGTTGCCACAAACTTACGACGAGAAATTGATGTTAGAAACGTAAAGAAACAACTGCTATTTTGGCTAAGGTTCATTTAAATTGCACTTTACCGAAATAAGTTGTTTCTAATATTGTATGGTTAGTCTGCTATTATTAGCAAAGCAAGCGTTAGCAGCGGCAACGTTGTGTCACCGTGAGAAAGAAGAGGGTGAACCCAGCTGCTTAGAGCTGGACGGACAGCTCCGACGTTAAACATTTAAAGAACAAATTGTTGGAATTTGACAAACTCCAGGCCAGAAAGCTCAACTTTATCCCAGGGGGTTCGTGAAGTTGTCTCAGAGGCAGGTTAAACTCACCGTCGGTGCCCCCCTGTGTTTCTCCCGGAACACCGTCACGAACACAACGGCAGGACTGGAGGAGGTCGGAGTAAACATGAAGTAGGAGCAGGGAGCGCCTGTGCCGACGCTGGCTCTAGCTATGTGGCAGGGGAGGGGTGTCTCTGTCGGTGTCGGTGCGGCACAACTACACGATTGTTCTTGTCCACTTCTTCCTCTGCTGAGAGGCAAGAGCGAGGACTCTCTTCCCTAGTAGTTACAGCTTTTCTTTAATAATCCGTACACCGCGTCAGCCTGATGGATGTTTTTACCGACTGCTGTGTCTTCTGGTATGTCTAATTTATATCTATGGCGTGTTTGAATGCGTGCGTGTATCTGCTTATTAATATCTTGGCTAACTTTGTCGTTAAAGTTTGATTAATAAACTAAAGACCGCTTGTCCATTGAAATCCATTGATTTCATTGGGGATCTTGGCTCCAGTTCCAGCAGTATAATATCCATAATTGTCACAATAGGGACGCTGAGTAAGAATTACTTAAAAACGTAGTTAGTGATTTGTGAAACATTGATTTGAAAACAAATATGTGTTCAAATTTTGGATTTCTTATTCTGTGGAAACAGTCCGTTTATTGTCATTTAAATAATCTTAGATGGGACTGACCTCAAGTTTGAAAGGACACTTTGCAAACTCAGATGTCACCTATATCAACATTGGATTTTTGAATACAATTTGAAACACATGAATATTTGTCAAAGATGATGTAAAGCATTTATTGTCATCCCATGATCAAGACATTTATTCAAAGCTTTAAGAAAGTTAGAATAGACACAATCTAAATGTCTGAGAACGCAAAAAAGTATAAAACTAGCTATTTTTTGTTCTATTTTTATTAACTGAATAAAAAGATATCCAATTAAATTGAGTTTAATGAATCTGCAATCCAGTCCAGCTGTAGCCAATCTACAATTAACATTTTAAGGCTGGGCTTTATCTAATACAAAATTACCCTGTTTTGGATAAAATAAAAAAAAATCTCAGTGTATCTGAAAAACACTGCGTTTAGTGGAAAATAATGCCATCAACTGTTGTCACTGTTGCTTTGCAGCAAAAAAGATCCTGAGTTCAAATCTCAACCTGGGTGCAGTTTGTTCTCCCCATGTGTTTTTTCTGGGTACTCCTGCTTCCTTCCACAGTCGAAAAATATGTTGTTAGAATAATTGGTCTCCCTAAATTGGCCCTAGGTAGGAATGCACGTGTGGTTTGTCCTGTATGTCTCTGTGTTGCTCTGTGAGTGACTAACAACCTGTGTACTTGACATATTGCCAGGACTGAAGTATATTCACTTGTTTTATTGCAATAGGTTTTCTGCTATGGTTTCTTGTCACATATTTAGTGAGCCGGAAGCAAGTAAATAAAAGCGAAAAAAATAAAAAAGCATTGATAAAGATCAAATCAGATTTTGAGGAGTATTTTTGAAAATGTGTTTTTGTAGCGTATTTTTCCTCTTCACACTCATAATATGTTTCATTGCACATGACACTACTAAAGCCTTAAGTGACATGTTTGTGCTCTGATGTTTTTTCAGTCTGCAGTCCAGATCTGAACAACGGTGCTCCTGATGTCTAGCAACTCCAGTAAAGTGACAGCAGTTCAATTGAAGGAAGGAGAAGAGGAGGGATTCTGAAAGTTAGAAAATCTCAGCTTGACTCATGCTGTTGAAGGTAAAATCAACTGTGAGTTTAATACATTCAGCTAAATGCTAATAATTGAATTGATAAATATAATCATTAACTGCCTCTCGTGTTTAGTATTCTTCTTGCTTTGTCAATTTAGGTATTCTTGGAAAGACAGGTAGCACTGGAATGTAAACAGGTAAGGTGTCCTGTCACATCACTGCTCTGTTTGCTATCATTTCTGTTGTAGCCACACCTTCAAAAAAGTGACGATGGTGTGACAGGAGATACACGTCCACAATCTGTGTTCTTTTGAAAACACCCACTTAAAGAATTGTCAGAAATGCTCAAAAAAACTTGTGTTATTTAAAATTTCTCAAACTGTATCTAATTTTACTGTTGCAGTTGATGATGGGAATTGATTTAAAGATACGGAACACTTATACTTTTGTTATTGCTGTATATTTGTAACACCTGCAAATATACAACATATAATATTGCAACTTATATTAAGTACAACAGTCTCTGAATATGATATTTCAGGAACATCATGTGTTTCTACTAAGCAGCCTTTAAAATCTAAATTGAAGTAGGATGAACTGTAAAAATTCTGGGTTGTATTTGAAAACACAATCTGTAGCAGATGCAAACATGAAGCTTCGACTGTCAGTGTGATGAGTGGGATTTTGCTTCTAATGCTTTCAGCACTATGCAATCTGTGCCGCTCTGTCCCTCTCCTAGGTCTTGCATTTCTCCTCAAACTCCTCACCGTAGTGAAGCAGTTTGGATGCAGGTTCTGTGCTGGCTGCTGTGCCTCGGTCTGACTGAGGCACTCGCTGTGCTGCCAAAGGAGCAGGTGGCCCGGCATGCCATCAAGCTCTATCGGAGCAAAGCGCCAGTGCAGGGCCACAGCTGGGTGACCAACAACTGCAAGCGGCTGGCGGGTCTGCTGCGGCAGAAGAATGTGGCCATCAACAAGCTGGCAGCCGTTGCGGCGGCTGTTGGGAAAGACCAAAGCCTTACAGAGCCAGAGAAGCACTTCCAGGTATCACTCTACGAACCACCGGATGGTCCTTTTTTTTTTTGTTTGTTGAAGTCATAATAATGTTGGAATTAAAATGTGTTCAGCTAGTTCTCGTAGGTTTTCGACGCTCCTTGGTCTTTGTTTTAGTCAAGGGTGAAGGAGGAAGGATGGCAAAACAAAGCAGACTAAACACACATGTATATAAGCAACCGAAGCAGGAGTTAAGCCTAGATAATAACCTGTTAGACAGTCAATACAAGGGAGGGGCTTGGCACTATGTTGAAACATCACATGCCCAATTATTTCATAGCAGAAGTAAGCATACCTTAAAGTCAGTTAGGTAAAACATGTTAAAAATGGAAACCACAACTTTATTTCTAAGTCAATGGATGAAGCTGCTTTTTCCTGGTAGATGTGTGAAAAATCTCTGCTGTTGTTTTAATGTTTACATTTACTCAGATGACTTAATCAGAGCTCTAGCACTTCCTGTTTATTAAAACTGTGTGTTTATTAGGAAAACTTTTTCTGTAGAATAACTTCACAATTACATGAAATTATCTCTAGCTAACTGATGTTTCAAATGTCCAAAAATCTAAAAAAAAAAAAGAAAAAAAAAGAAAATGTATTTCTAGATATAAATATCTTTATTTCTGAAAATTAAATGAAAAATGTCATTAATTTACTTATTTTATTTGTTTATAACTGGCCAAATAGCCTTTTTGACTTGTATATTGAATTTATATATATTAAGATTCATATCTGGATATCCTATTCATGAAACGTACCACATTAAGATCAGGTAGAATTACATTAATTAAAGAGTTTCTGATTTTCTTCTTTTTTTAATCTTTACTCATTTGCATTTAGGTTCACACTCTGGAGGTTTTTCAGAAGGAGCTGAATGAGAGTGAGCACCTGGTGTTCCAGGCGGTGCACGGCCTGCAGAGGGTGCTGCAGGGAGACTACAAGGATGTGGTCAATATGAAGGACAGCAGCAGACAGAGGCTGGAGGCCCTCAGAGAGGCAGCCATAAAGGTAAAGTAAAATCTGCAGAGTTTTATGGATCCTTTACTTGCAAGGAAATGCATATGTTTTCTGGTTGACTTTCCTAATGGTATGGCGGCCCTCTAAACAGCAGCATAACTAGTCAAATAAAAGGTGAAAACAACACTCCACATTTTCTTTGTAATCAATGCAAAAATGAGCGGGTTAACCTAATATAAACAACTCTGTCCTCTCAGTAAAAAAACGAGATATGATCATTTTTCTCATTTCAAAATAAGGTAGAACATTACTAGTGTTAAAAGTTGCAATATTAATGAGCATTTTGCATCATAAACATGAAAAGATAATTTTGTTTTAGATGTTTTTAATCAGATGAAAGTTGAAATAAAGGTTTATTTTTCTGTATGGTTAGTCCACATGTTTTCCTTTTGGATGTTTTTTCTCAAAAGATGAGCAAAAATGCATCATCAGATTAAAGAGAATGTGGCAGATTTGCCCTCAACAAAAAAGTCTGTGCTCATTTGAAGTTGACTTTAAATATGTGTTTCTGAAATTGAGTAGAATAATGTGTTGCAATCAGGTGGATTAAGTTTTTTAAACATCCACTCGCTATATGAAAAGAACTTTGATTCTTCAATCTTTTTGCCAGTAAATTAGAGTGTTTGTTGGGCTGTGTTGTTATATTTCAGGAAGAACAGGAGTACGTGGAGCTGGTGGCTGCAGAGAAGCATCAGCAAGAAGCTCTTAAGAGCGCTTTGGCCCAGAACAAGACTCTGTCCATCTTGGAGGAGATTTTGGAGGACGTCAGAAAGGCAGCTGACCGCCTAGAGGAGGAGATCGAAGAGCATGCCTTTGACAACAACAAACAGGTCTGCTCAGTTTGGCTGCTAAGTTTCAGAGAACGTGCACTCAGTTATTGTTATACCCAGAACCAATAGTTGTGCATATACACTCTACTTCGTGTAGATGAAGGGAGTGAATGTCGAAGCAGTGCTAAGAGTGGAAGAGGATGAGGAAAAAGGAGGGAAAACGAAGAACAAATCCAAACAGAAAGAGGTGGAGGATGACTTGGGGCTCAGCATGCTCATCGACTCTCAGAATAACCAGTATGTTCTGACGAAACCACGAGACTCCACGATGCCCAGAGCAGACCATCACTTCATCAAGGTTAGTCGCTGCTTTCTTCTCTAATGATACTGGTTTTATCCAGGCTGTAGAAGAAGTAGAAAGACTGCATTAATGCAGTCTTAAATCAGTCATTAATTTAAATGACTTTATCAACAGGACCTGGTTTCAGTGGTGATGCTCTCTCTGCCTTGTGGTTGGATTTGCTCTCTGGTGGGTCTTCCGCCTATGTTTGGATATATCATCTGTGGGGTCCTGCTCGGCCCTTCTGGACTCAACAGCATCAAGGTTTGTGTCTGTGCGTCACGACTGCAGAGGCTTAAAGAACAATGACTTTTACTAAACTAAAAATCACAACTGGCTTTTCTTCTTGCAGTCCATAGTTCAGGTGGAGACTCTGGGGGAGTTGGGTGTGTTCTTCACTCTCTTTGTGGTGGGACTGGAGTTTTCACCTGAGCGCCTTCAAAAGGTAAATTAGAAAGAGTTTGGGCCAAAAACCGATGGTGATGATTGCTTTCTTTAATTGTTTTACTTACTGCTGATTATTCTTGTACAATGATAAGCAAGATGCTCCATTTGCAGCAATGTTAGTTTTATGTCATAACATTGACATGCAATCATTGTGTCATCTGGTAATATAAATATATTATAATGAATGTCAGATCAAAAGTCAATATTTTATGCAAGAGTGAAAAAGGTAGTTTTATTAATACATTTTGGAGTTGTTTTAATTTGTTTTCTAAATGAAAAGCTGAAAAAAATTTTATTTAGCCATATGAGTCAAAATTGTGTAGCACCACCTTTTAGTGCTATTACAACTCCAAGATCTTTAGAGTACATCTGTACCAGCTTTGTGTATCTAGAGAATGAAATCTTTGCCCATAACATTGGAATATTATAGAAAATAACATACTTCTTATAAACCCAAATACAAGTTCTCATTAAATGAGTAATTGAAATATATTATAAAAAGTTCCTTTAAAGTAGAATAGTACTGTTAGTCCTCAGTTTTGGTGTTTGAAAGAAGATGACTTCTTCTTTTGTTATGTGTGTTTAGGTATGGAAGACCTCAGTTCAGGGGTCATGCTATCTGAGCCTGCTGATGGTGGCGGCCGGGTTGTTGTGGGGTCAGCTTCTCCATATTCGCCCCACCCAGACGGTCTTCGTCTCCACCTGTCTGTCCCTGTCCAGCACTCCACTGGTGTCACGATTTCTGGCAGGAGGAAGCAGGGTGGAAAGAGAAGGTATGTAGAAATGTCTTTTTTTTAATTTTCTGCATACTTTTATATGAAATTAGCAACAAAGGGTTGGATGACCTGTTGACCATGAACATAGGATGTATTTAAATCCTTTTAATTTGGGAAATCCTGTTACACAGTTAAGCTTTTATGGTTCTGTTCTTGCAGCTGGTACAATATATGTCACATGGATGATTTTGACTTGGACAGCTAATAAAATTCTCATTATATTCTAGTTTTTTTTCTGATGACTTTAAAATGTAGAGACACAAAGCTGATAGAGAAAGTTTGACATCATCAAATCAGAAATGCTTTCCTCCAGTTACTGACTGATTCAATGTTTTAAACACTGGTGTGTGTGTTTGACAGGTGACCTGGACTACAGCAGCGTTCTCCTCGGGATGTTGGTGATGCAGGATGTCCAGCTTGGCCTCTTCATTGCTGTCATGCCCACTCTGATCCAGGCCCAGAGCGGGGACTTGGACAGGTAAGCAAGTTGTAATTTATTGTTTCTTCATGGTAAATTCCTCCTTCTCCAACTTACAGTCCTGTAAATGTTTTGTTTCCTCTGTTCGAACCAGCTTTCTGTTTGGAGGTCTGCGAGTGCTGAAGCTCCTGTCTCAGGTCCTGGTGTCACTGGCTGCTGTTTTTTTGCTTTGTTTGGTGCTCAAATCCTTCCTGATTGGTCCGTATTACAAGAAACTTCACTCTGAGAGCAAAGGCAACAAGGAGATCCTGGTACTGGGGATGACAGCGTTTGTCTTTTTCATGCTGACGGTACGATTAAAAGAAATTTGGACAAATTTAAAAGAAATGGGACAAATTCTTTTGTCCCATCTTCAACTTATAGTTAAGAGGCTAATTTGTTTGGTATTTTAGCTCACAGAGTTTCTGGATGTTTCCATGGAGTTGGGCTGCTTCTTGGCAGGAGCTTTGCTCTCATCGCAAGGTCACATGGTCACAACCGAGGTCATGGGGTGCATCGAGCCAATCAGAGATTTTCTCGCCATCATCTTCTTTGCCTCTATTGGTTAGGCTGAATATTATGGTCTTTCTGTGATACTTGCTTCACTTTTTTATGATTTTCACATGTAGACTGTGCTGAATCCTCCTCCTTTTTCTGTTTGATGCTGCAGGTCTTCACGTGTTCCCTACATTTGTGTTGTATGAGCTCACCATCTTGCTGGTGCTGACGCTCACACTCGTCATTATGAAGGTTCAGCAATTCCTTGTTTTTATTCTCAGTCTGTCCTGATGAAGTTTCCTCATTCCTAACTTCTCTCATTTTGCTCCAGTTTGTCATGGCTGTGCTGGTGCTGTCCACCATCTTGCCTCCGAGTTCCCGACACATCCGGTGGATCGTCTCAGCTGGTCTGGCTCAGGTCAGCGAATTCTCCTTTGTCTTGGGGAGCCGCGCACGTCGAGCCGGCATCATCTCCAGGGAAGTGAGTGATGAGCTGGATGAAATTTTGGTCTGTTTAGAAGAATTGCATCAGGTTTTTCTCGGCCAGTTCCGATTCATGGTTTCTTAGAGGCTTAGGTTGGCAATTTAGATTTATTTTTAATTCTAAAGACTGTAAGTAGTTAAACAGAAAATTGTCAATTCCTGTCAGAGAGTGAGTCTAGAGCTCAGTCTGTCCATGAAACATCCAACAAATCAGCTCAAAGGAAATTTTAAAAAACATTGTGCTTTTTTTGAGTTTTCTGTCTGATAGGTGTAGACAACAAAAGCAACTTTAGTGCTTAGAAAATGACCACAATTAGTTTTTTTTCTTTGCAGACTACATTTCATTTATGATTTTTATGCTTTTCTTAGTTTCTGTCAGCAAAATAATATATTAATGTTGAGGCATAATGTAATCTGCCAGTATTTAACAAGATTTGTCACAAGAATTTTATTTTATCTTTTGCATCATTTAAATAATGTCAGCTGATGCATTTTTTAAATTATGTTTTACAGTATGTGCCATTGATGACTCACAAACATGAATTATTTCAGTTTTAATCCGTGTGAGCTGCACTTTTACAACTTGTATTCAAGTGTGAACTTGCACTAATCTGTTAATAACTACAAAGTCAGTAAAATGTGACACCTGAAAGTATAAATTAAAAATTTAGATGATATGTATAGTCCAAGTGATACTTTTTAGGAATTTAATTAGCTTTAAAAGGCTCGCTGGTACTTAAAATGTTAACATATAAACGTCTTGCCATATAATACATGTCTTTACTCAATTAAAGTGACTAAAAGCAGAACTTTGTAAATGTTAGAGGATAAATTTATATCACAGTTAAAGTTAAGGATGGATTTGCTTGTTTTATCTCTTTTCTGTGGTTGATCACTGTATAGATGCACTCTAGATGAAGGAGGTCAGCCTTCGAGCATTTAAAGCGATGTTAACAACTAAACCGCGAATGTTGAGAGTAAAACTACCTGTCTCTGTTCAGGTGTACCTGCTGGTCCTCAGCGTCACCACCCTCAGCTTGCTGCTGGCTCCGCTGCTGTGGAGAATCACGACACACAAATGGGTTCCTCGCCCCGAACGCAAAACGGTCACGTGACCACACTGACATCAGGGCTGAAAAAAACCATTCCTCTGTGACTTTACTAGAGCTGGTTGCAATATCACATGAAGTCTTACTTTTTTTTAAAGATGGATTTAGTCTGCTTCAAATCCATTTCTCTCTGATCCAACACTACTGCTGATTGTAATAGTAAATACAAAAGAGAAATTCTTACAATATTTCCACTGGAGGATTTTTGTTAATACTTAGACTGTTAATCTTGTCTCTACGGTATGTTCATTATTACATTTTCTCATGCTGAGCTCAATATTGTCTCATTTTGCACATTAACTTTGAAAATCAATGGACCAAATCTTAACAGTTCTCCATATAAATGTTTGCCTATTTATAGTTTTTCTTTATAGATGCTATGACATTACTGTTTGGACTTTCTCTGTTGTGATTTGAGGCATCAATGATCACAGACCTTGAAGTCAAAGATCTCTGCTGATTAACATAACTTTGGTACTTTGGTTTAATCTCATCCTTTCCTTACTGAGAGTTTCATGAAAACTGACTAAATCTGCCCAGAAATCTTGTTTTTCGGGTACGTTAGACTGCACTAATGACAACAAAGACATTGAAAATGTTTCAGTAGAATTACGTTTGATAATTTATTATTCACTGGTGTTATCTGAAGAAAAAATGCCAGCACTCATCCTCTGAATGTCAAAAATGATGTGCCTGCTTTGCCCTGTTCCACCCGGCACTAAAAGGAAGAGCTTTTACACTGAAATGTAAATTTATCAAAACATGTGCAATGTTAATATGTATCACCATCAGACATTACTGTTTATATTTATTAGTTTCATATATTCCATTTGTTTGAGGGTTTTTTAAATTTAATTTTGTATTTTATTTCTGCTGTCATTTCCATTTTTTTATTCAAATCTTCTTTTGTGTTGAACTTACTTGGATTTATAAATCTTTAGTAAAAATAATATGAACTTTGAACTTCATTTGTTTGTCTGAATAACTAAAGTGTTCATCTTTGGGTTCACAATATTAACGACAATCAACATTCCTGATTTCAGGCTCCGAATTTAAGATTCATCCATCCATCCATCCATCCATCCATCCATCTTCTTCCGCTTATCCGAGGTCGGGTCGCGGGGGTAGCAGCTTCAGAAGGGAGGCCCAGACTTCCCTCTCCCCAGCCACTTCTTCTAGCTCCTCCGGGGGAATCCCGAGGCGTTCCCAGGCCAGCCGAGAGACATAGTCCCTCCAGCGTGTCCTGGGTCTTCCCCGGGGCCTCCTCCCGGTGGGACGTGCCCGGAACACCTCACCAGGGAGGCGTCCAGGAGGCATCCTGACCAGATGCCCGAGCCACCTCAACTGGCTCCTCTCGATGTGAAGGAGCAGCGGCTCTACTCTGAGTCCCTCCCGGATGACTGAGCTTCTCACCCTATCTCTAAGGGAGAGCCCAGCCACCCTACGGAGAAAACCCATTTCGGCCGCTTGTATCCGCGATCTCGTTCTTTCGGTCATGACCCAAAGCTCATGACCATAGATGAGGGTGGGAACGTAGATCGACCGGTAAATCGAGAGCTTCGCTTTTTGGCTCAGCTCTCTCTTCACCACGACGGACCGGTACAGCGCCCGCTTGACAGCAGACGCTGCGCCAATCCGCCTGTCGATCTCCCGCTCCCTTCTTCCCCCATTCGTGAACAAGATCCCGAGATTCTTAAACTCCTCCACTTGGGGCAGGACACCCCCCCTGACCCGGAGAAGGCACTCTACCCTTTTCCGGCTCAAGACCATGGCCTCGGATTTGGAGGCACTGATCCCCATCCCGGCCGCTTCACACTCGGCTGCGAACCGATCCAGCGAGAGCTGCAGATCACGATCTGATGAAGCCAAAAGGACCACATCGTCTGCGAAAAGTAGAGATGAGATCCTAAGGCCACCAAATCGGATCCTCTCAACACCTTGGCTGCGCCTAGAAATTCTGTCCATGAAAGTGATGAACAGAATCGGTGACAAAGGGCAGCCCTGGCGGAGTCCAACTCTCACCGGAAACGAGTCCGACTTACTGCCGGCAATGCGGACCAGACTCTGACACCGGTCATACAGGGACCTGACAGCCCGTATCAAAGGGCCCGGTACCCCATACTCCCGGAGAACCCCCCACAGGGCTCCCCGAGGGACACGGTCGAACGCCTTCTCCAAGTCCACAAAACACATGTAGACTGGTTGGGCGAACTCCCATGCACCCTCCAGGACCCTGCTGAGGGTGTAGAGCTGGTCCAGTGTTCCACGACCAGGACGAAAACCACACTGCTCTTCCTGAATCCGAGGTTCGACTATCCGACGGACCCTCCTCTCCAGGACCCCTGAATAGACCTTGCCAGGGAGGCTTAAGAGTGTGACCCCTCTATAATTGGAGCACACCCTCCGGTCCCCCTTTTTGAACAGGGGGACCACCACCCCAGTCTGCCAGTCCAGGGGAACTGCCCCCGATGTCCATGCGATATTGCAGAGTCGCGTCAACCAACACAACCCTACAACATCCAGAGCCTTAAGGAACTCCGGGCGGATCTCATCCACCCCCGGGGCCTTGCCACCGAGGAGCTTTTTAACCACCTCGGCGACCTCGCCCCCAGAGATTGGAGAGCCCAACCCAGAGTCCCCAGGCTCTGCTTCCTCAGTGGAAGGCATGTTGGTGGGATTGAGGAGGTCTTCGAAGTACTCTGCCCACCGGCCCACAACGTCCCGAGTAGAGGTCAGCAGCACACCATCCCCACTATAAACAGTGTTGGTGCTGCACCGCTTCCCCCCCCTGAGACGCCGGATGGCGGACCAGAATCGCCTCGAAGCCGTGCGGAAGTCTTTCTCCATGGCCTCTCCAAACTCCTCCCACGCCCGAGTTTTTGCCTCAGCAACCGCCCGAGCCGCATGCCGCTTCGCCCGCCGGTACCCATCAGCTGCTTCCGGAGTCCCACAGGCCAAAAAGGCTCGATAGGACTCCTTCTTCAGCCTGACGGCATCCCTCACCGAAGGTGTCCACCAACGGGTTCGAGGGTTGCCACCGCGACAGGCACCGACAACCTTGCGGCCACAGCTCCGATCGGCCGCCTCGACAATGGAGGCACGGAACACGGTCCACTCAGACTCCATGTCCCCCACCTCCCCCGGGACGTGTTCGAAGTTTTGCCGGAGATGGGAGTTAAAGCTCCGTCTCACAGGGGATTCCGCCAGACGTTCCCAGCAGACCCTCACAACACGTTTGGGCCTGCCAGATCTGACCGGCTTTCGCCCCCACCACCGGAGCCAACTCACCACCAGGTAGTGGTCAGTGGACAGCTCCGCACCTCTCTTCACCCGAGTGTCCAAGACATACGGCCGCAGATCCGATGAAACGATGACAAAGTCGATCATCGAACTGCGGCCTAGGGTGTCCTGGTGCCAAGTGCACATATGGACACCCTTATGCTTGAACATGGTGTTCGTTATGGACAATCCATGGCGAGCACAGAAGTCCAGCAACAGAACACCGCTCGAGTTCAGGTCGGGTGGGCCGTTCCTCCCAACCACGCCCCTCCAGGTCTCACTGTCGTTGCCCACGTGAGCGTTGAAGTCCCCCAGCAGAACAAGGGAGTCCCCAGGAGGAGCACTCTCCAGTACCCCCTCTAAGGACTCCAAAAAGGGTGGGTAATCTGAACTGTCGTTCGGCCCGTAAGCACAAACGACAGTCAGAACCCGTCCCCCCACCCGTAGGCGGAGGGATGCTACCCTCTCGTTCACCGGGGTAAACCCCAACGTACAGGCGCCGAGATGGGGAGCAACAAGTATGCCCACTCCTGCCCGACGTCTCTCTCCCTGGGCAACTCCAGAGTGGAAGTATGTCCAGCCCCTCTCAAGGAGACTGGTTCCAGAACCAGAGCCATGCGTCGAGGTGAGACCGACTATTTCTAGCCGGAACCTCTCGACCTCACGCACTAGCTCCGGCTCCTTCCCCACCAGAGAGGTGACATTCCACGTCCCAAGAGCCAGTTTCTGCAACCGAGGATCGGACCGCCAGGGTCCCCTCCCTTGGCCGCCACCCATCACACAGTGCACCCGACCCCTTTGGCCCCTCCCACGGGTGGTGGGCCCATGGGAGTTTATTTAAATAATTTAAGAATTTAAGATTTAAATAATTAAAATATTTAGCACTTTTTGTGAGAATTGAACAAAAGAGATCTCAAATGAAGAAAAATTAATTGTAATGACATTTTTTTCCTCATGTTTTGCACTTCAGAAGCATGTAATGGAGCAGCTTCACATGCATAAATCCACGTGATGGCCCATTAAACGTCTGGTTCCCAGGAGTTGTGGAAACCCTGTCTAACATCGGCGTGACGCTCAGCATGAATGAACACGTGTCATGGTGTGTGTGTGCAAGCATGAGAGCAGACCTGCATAAGCTGATAACCTACAAACTTTGCTGTCAGCACATCTCTGAAAGACTTCATCATCCTATTAGTGGGAGGAGACGGTTAACAGCTCACTGATAGACATTTTCACATGTGTGGCCGTATTTTTATAGGATTTCGTTTGTCTTTTACAAGTATAGTTGCATTGTTCGTTAGGACATTCTATAAAGTAAAGTAGTAAGCTATAAAGTAATGATGATAAAATAATATTTTAAGGTGAAACTTTTCCATTTTGCGCCATTCAAATCAGTGTTTATTGGATGTTCAATAAACTTTAAAAAACACATGTTTAAATTCTATCGGTTGAGATCTGGCCAGAATAAAAGCAGTTCTAAAAATGTTCTTGCATTTAGACAGTTTTGGAGTGACTGAAATTATACATTTATTTTCAGTTAAGTACGCTGAGAGTTTTAGGATTTAATGACACAGAGAGATTTATTACAATAGGCTTCATCACATGTAGGTTTTTGAGAAGTTGACCGTGTTTTGTCTTTCTCTGTCAGTGCTTCTGCATCTGACCTTTGTCAGAGGAATATTTGCCATTTAACTTTGATTTTTGTATTACTGAGGCATGGCAAGCCTCCTGAATTTAAAGAATCACCTCGTGTAGACGATCAAATGTAGAATGATCTCACTTTCAGGTCCTTGGTCTGGGATCTCCTCCTCTTCTGTTTTCTTAAGATATGAAATACAGAAACATTTAATATATTCTACAAAGGGTTTTAAACCTATTTTTCTGCTCTCCTCCTGCACACTTTCTTAGTTTTTTACACACTTTTAAGAGGGTAGGTATACAGAATTGGAGAAAAAGTACCAAAAGCCAAAGGAAAACCATTAAGACCATTATAAAGCCTGTACAAATACTGACTGAAGTTACATTATGAAACTGCAATAAGCTCTGATCAAATGTATGAGGAAATCATGAAAATGCATATTATTTTGTCTGAAAGGTAATGAACTTTGATGTATTCTTGCTTCTTTTGTTTCCCTTGTCTTTTCCTTGCTTTGTTTTCAACCTCCTTGTCTCTTGCAGTGAGCACATGGGCTAAGCACAGGATGCAGCATTAGAGAGATAACGGAGTGGATAAATCCCTTTGGAGAAAGGTGATGAGTCAGGCAGATCTGCATGTGTCTGCATGTGTGTGAAGGAGCGAGAAGAAGCTGTGAGCTTTGGTCATCACCTCACTGAGGTCTCTGCAGTGAGCGGATGATAGGTGGCTGATAAACTTTGCCTCTAAAATCCCTAAGGGAAGAATAAATCCCTACTTTCTCCTTCTTGTTTTGGACTTCCTCCTTTATAGACTTTCAGCTAAAACCTCTTTGAATAGATTTTTTTTTTCTGTATCACCATGGATATTGGTGGCTTGACCACAGTGGTGGCCAACTCTGCATACATCTCTGCACGTGGGAGCTTTGATGGCACCGCCAATCCAGCCATCAACCGAGACAAGAAGTACCGCTCCCGCCTGAAGCTGCCTCACATCACAGTTTGTGAAGGTCTGCGTGAAACCTTGGACCTCGGCTTCAACACTGTCTGCATGGAGCAGCCCATCGGCAAACGGCTTTTCCAGGAGTTCTTGGACTCCAACAATGAGTATAAAGGCCCCTGCCGTCTTTGGAAGGATATCGAGGAATATAACATGGCTGAGGACAAGGACAGAGCCAGTAAAGCCGGCAAGATCCTGTCTCGGTACATGGAGCCCGAAGCCAAGTATTACTGCCCCTTTCTGCCGGAGAATGGCATCACAAAGGTCAAGGAGAAACACCAAGAAGCAGGCGACGACCTTTTCAATGCGACCATGGACAGCGTCACGGACTTCCTCAAAGAAGTGCCCTACACTTTCTTCCTGGAGAGCATGTATCTGAAGAGATTCCTGCAGTGGAAGTGGCTGGAGATGCAGCCGGTGGGAGAGGACTGGTTTTTGGATTTCCGTGTTTTGGGTAAAGGTGGTTTTGGGGAAGTGTCTGCCTGTCAGATGAAAGGCACAGGAAAACTGTATGCCTGCAAAAAGCTCAACAAGAAAAGGTTAAAGAAAAGAAAAGGTTATGAGGTAAGAGATTCTGAATCCATTGTGTATTGTTGATGCAATGCAAGCTGTGTTCAGTATAGATAAAGGTGTAATAAACTTAAGAGCCTCAAATTTACTGACATGTAGGATTAGAAAGACATATCAAATGTACCAGTTGCAATCATACAAAGGAAAATAATTTTCTAGCTATGTTAAATGTAGATCGTTTATGTGCTGGAGTCAAATTTCAGGCACACTGTCTCTACAAATTACTCCCAAAATAAATTATAATTTTCAGTGGAAGCTTGATTAAACTGGCTTTACTAATATTTACTGAGTCTATATCGAAATATTCTACATACAACTGCCAGACCCAGTAAGTTAGAGAAATACATTTGTCTTTCACAATTTTACTTTTTAAAAAACTTTTTAATTATAGATGGCGCACAAACTGAGAGCTGGGGAAAACACACTGTGTGATTAAGTCAACTGAACTGGTGGCTTACAGGGAAACTTTGAAATCTTACAACATAGTAGAAGGAACAATTACAACATTTCCTCAAAGCTAGACTGGGGATTAGTAAGAAGCCTGTGAATGAAGATGGCCAGGACGGTTTACTTACGTGTACTACCTTCTTCTGCCTCTAGGGGGCAATAGTGGAGAAAAGGATCCTCGCCCGAGTTCACAGCAGGTTCATTGTCTCCTTGGCTTATGCCTTCCAGACAAAAATCGAGTTATGTCTGGTCATGACCATCATGAATGGAGGAGACCTGAGGTTAGAACTTCTATCAACACTTTTGCACTTTTTTATTATTCTTGTTTCATATCATCTTCCATGAAGTTCAAATTACACAATATCTCCCTCCCTGTCTCTGATCAATAACTTTGCTTCCAGGTATCACATCTACAATGTGGATGAGAACAACCCAGGCTTTGATGAGCCACGGGCCTGTTACTATGCGGCGCAGATTATCCAGGGCATGGAGCACCTCCACCAGAAGAGGATCATTTATAGAGACCTGAAGCCAGAGAATGTGCTGCTGGACAATGAGGGTCAGAAACACATGCACTCAACTAAAGGGAGAAACTTTAAATGCAGCTAATTCATCAGCATAAGCTAGTTTCCCCCTTATTTTCCAAAGGTTTAAGCCAATGACTAAAACCCACGGTTGATTTTGGTTATGTAAAACATTTACTCATAGGAAATGAAGTGCCATTGCTTTGTAAACATGGCAAAAGGGTAGAAAGTGAAATTCTTTCTTGCAAATAAATCTCATAACTCAAATCTGCCCAAGATTGTTAAATATCAATAACCTAACAGAAGTCTTTTTACTTGTAGAATTATTCTGTCATGTTACTTAAATGGTTTATGTGACAGAGCAAAGCAAAGTTGAGCCGCAGATGAAAAATGCACATGCTTTAACTTTTGTTTGTTCTAATCTGAAACTTGTGACGTACATTTGTGTTTTACCACCTTTTACTATATAAAACTCAATGCAGCAACAAAGTTCAAGGAGTATGAAAACTTTTGCAAGGCACCGCATTTCTGCATACTTACAAGAACATAATAAGAGCTTAACTGGGAAAAGTTAAGCTTTTTCTTTTGGATTTACAAAGATTCAAAAACACACTAAACAGATGGTTTCGTGTTGTCATTCTACATTTAGAGTTGATAGTTATTTTTTATAGCAAATAAAGTTTGTTAGAGAGTGAGCTCTTGGCATCTCTGTGCTGTTTTTTTTTTCTCACAGGTAACGTACGAATCTCAGATCTGGGTCTCGCCGTGGAGCTGGCAGATGATCAGCTCAAAATCAAGGGCTATGCTGGGACTCCAGGTACAGACAAAACATTTACACAGTGAGCTTAAGAAATTCTTCTTTGAACAAAGGTTTTTGGCTGCAACTGAATGTGTGAGAGCAATATAGTTAATCCTTATCTAATGTCATAGATTATATTTTGAGGATTTGAACTGAACGTTATCAGGTTTTATATTTTTTTTAAATAAAAATTACTCTTGCTCCTAAATAACATAATAAAGCACATCTTAGTGATAGTTGGCATACATACTGATAAAATGTGTTTTTATGTAGGGTTAGAAATAAGTATTTGAATTATAACTAAGGAGGAGCAATGCTAAGATGGTGCTTCAGTTTTTGTGTTTTTTAAAATTTTGTCATAATTTTCAGTGCATGAAACTGAACGTTCTTATAAATACAAACAAACAAACAAAACAGATTCTATAACGCTCCGGTTATCATGCAGGCTTTTCTTTTTATACCTAATGAGAGGATTTTGATTTGGTTAAAAATCTCCGTCTGTGTCATGTTTTTCATTTTGACTTAATGACGGCCTTAAAGAGACATGATCTTAAATTAAGAAAACTAAATTACAAGGAAAATGATTAGGTTCAAGATTAAATTGCTTATTTTTTATTAACAGATCTCCTACAGCATTAGCCAACTGAGACACTAAACAAAATATTTGTAACATAAATGTTTGGCGTTTATTATTATTTCATTCATTACAACAAATCTAAATTGATGCTCCAGTTTAAACACTGAGAACTTCTGATTCTCCTGTTCAGGTTTCATGGCTCCTGAGCTTCTTAAAGGCGAAGAGTACGACTACTCTGTGGATTATTTCACTCTGGGAGTCACACTCTATGAGTTCCTGGCTGCTAAGGGACCTTTCAGGAGTCGCGGGGAGAAGGTAGATTGAAAAGAAAGGGTGCGTGAATAAACAAGGAGCCTCTTGATTTTGGAGTTTGAGCAGAGGTTTGATTTTGTCGCATCAGGTGGAGAACAAGGTGGTGAAGAAACGGATTCTGAACGATCCCGTAACCTATTCCGAAAAGTTCAGCGAGAGCGCCCGGTCCATCTGCGAGGGTCTGCTGTGCAAGGAGGTGGACAACAGGTTCGGGTTCAAGGACGGCTCGTGTGACGAGCTGAGGGCTCACCCCTTCTTCCAGGATATTAACTGGAGGAAACTGAATGCAGGTCAGTTTGTGACAGAAACAAATGTCCAGACACAAGCTATTAGTGTCACCAAAATGACGTTTCTGCTCTATATTTTAAAAAAGTTTTTAAACATATCCCCTGCCCACCTGTCAGCGAAAGGAACTCTGAAAACAGCAGGGGGGAAAAAGAATAAAAAGAAACAAGCAAGAGAGGTAAAAGTACACAAAATTATTCCAATATGGACTTGTAGGTGGCTAACCTTTTTCTTGAAAGAGTTTTACCAATTTCATATCTCTAATTGGGGAGACTGAAACATTTTCTCAGCTGGTGCCAAACACAGTTGAGCTAGATGTCATCTAATGGTCTTATGAGTTGAAGTCCATTTTGTAGTTCATTGGATTCCTTTTCCATGTTACACTAATACAGTAAAGTTTTATCTTAAATAAAAGACACGTGGAAACAATTTACCTTCATCATTCTGTTAACTGTGTTTTCCCATATAAACAAATGCAGACAGTTGACCAAAACCTCTTCAAACAGTGTGGATACACTTTTGCTGTAGTTACTTACCTGTTATTCTGCCACTTTATTACCAAGTTTTAAAATTCACAAGGTTCTGATCATTTCCCAGTGCTTTCACAGCTTTGACCATCCCTGTTTGGACCGTCAGCAAGTCCAAATATGGTGCTAAAAGCCTTGGTGTTATTGAAAAGTAGACTCAACTAAATCAGTTGGAACATTTTAATGTACAAGCTTTACTAAACCTTTGTTAGAGTAAAATATTAAGTGGGTTGCTCACTAAAGTAAAACACTAGAACATTAGATATCCTGTTGCTGATGTGCATCTTATAATATCAATGTCTCCAACATCAAACTATCTAAGACAAACTCTTTAACCTTCTGTCCCCTTCAGGAATCCTTCCTCCCCCTTTCGTGCCAGACTCTAAGACGGTGTACGCCAAGGACCTGGATAACGTCGGCGCCTTCTCCACGGTGAAAGGCGTGGCTCTGGAAGACATAGACAAGGAATTTTTCGATGAGTTCGCCACAGGGAACATCCCCATCCCCTGGCAGGAGGAGATGATCGAGACCGGGATCTACGGAGAGCTCAACGTGTGGGGCCCCGGCGGCACCCTGCCCAACGACCTGCGGCGTGAATCCATCCTGGAGCAGCCGCCCAAGTCCTCCACCTGCACGCTGTGCTGAGAGTTCAACATGAAACCTCTCTTCTCTATATGAGTGATTGTACAGGAACTGTCATAAGTACTGAGCACTTTTCAGGCAAGAAGTCAGTGAAGGAAAATTCATGTCATCAATGATTCTTCTCTTTGTTGTTGTATTTCAAGAATTGCATAATGTAAAGATATTTATAGGATTATTGTGCTTTTTAATAACTTTACTCCAGAGTAAGAAATTGCTCGACAGTTCGCCAAGGTATTTGATATTTCATCAGGCTTCTTTAAAAACATTTCTCTCTTTTTTTGTTTTGTTTTTTTGCAAAATATACAGATTTATTTCTAACACTCAATGTAACTGTTCTAGTTAGGAGTAAAAAAAATGTGAAGTTCTTCAGTCGCTATGAGACTAAATGAAAAGCAAAAGTCAAGCAGCAGAGTGTTTATTTTTCATACCAATGCATGGCTTACAGCTTGCATGTATTTCTTCTACTTTTCATCATTCTGCTTCCCCAGTGTACCACATTAGTTTCCAACATGATTTAAAGTTTGTTTTCTTCTACAAAGATGTTAAGCAAATAAATGCACCATTTTGCATTTAATCCAAATGTGGTTTTGATGTTTTTCAATTAATCTATACCCCTTGCAATTCATACAAGATTCTTCTTTTTGTCGCTGTTAGTTTCATAAATCCTTTATTTTAGTTTAACATTTTTTCATGCTAATCATGTAAGAGGTTAATGCTTAATATTCTAGTTTATGCATTTACAAAGTACTCATTCATTTTTTAATTCCACCATAATCTTCTCTTTTTGCTGAAACAAAAACAGTAGCAATGTGTCAATCATTAGATATGTAAATAATTATTTGAATATGTTAAATATTATTGAAATCCCTCTTAAAGATGTGAATAAAAACCTTAAATTGAATGGTTGTTATGAAGGCGTGTTAATCCTAAGTATCATTTTACTGTTTTGCACATATTTAAAAGTGTTTCATTATTTCTCTGACCATAAAGTTTAGGTCAGTAGCTATGTTGTCCTCGCACATTCAATACTTTAAAAGGTCCACACAAATTTACTTCTGTTTAAAGGGATGTTCTCTTCTTTTTCCCATTTTGTTAATTCCCATTAACAGTAATGGGAATTTGTGTCAGATTACTTTTACACCCCAAGGATAATGAATTGTAAAGGATAACAAATTAAAAATTCCCAAACAATCTGATTGCCTGAAAAACTGAGGTAGACGTTTTTCAGTTTACTCTATTTTTACAGGAATTTCTGGGGGTGATAAGGATGACAGCAGCGATTTTTGAAAAAATAAAACTGGAAACAATGGATGGCTGATGAATTATAATTGAAATTTTCATTGTGAGATGCTGCAAAAAAGAAAAGAAAAAATGATGAATTTCTTTTAAAGTGTATTTATTTTTATCAGGCCTGTAAATAAGAATGTAGGTTACTTTTATTTCAACTTTTCTTGTTTCAATGTATTTGTTACGGGATGTTTGTCAGTCAATACAGCTTCAGCAGTTCACAGATATATATTGCTTTCCAGTAGAGGGCGCTGTACTCGTTTAAATTATTCTTTCCCATAATCATAAAAACCTCATAAAACCTAATTTTATGCATCATTAGACTGAGAACTGTAAATAATTTCCACAGCAATCCAACTGAAGCTGTATAAAACTTATGTAAGATAAATATTTGAATAATCCACCACTGGAGGGACACAGGGAGCTGATTGGCTTCTTCTTCCTCTCTGTGTAACTCCCTTCCCCTCAGGCTACAAGTAAAGTTGAACCCTTCGGACCTTTCATAGAGTCAGCTGACTGAAACCTCCTCTGATCATCCTGCAGCTCTGTGGATTGGAAACACAGGAACCCGTCGCGTTACTCCGCGCAGGATGAGGACGCTATTTTGAAGCAAATTAGTGTTAGTTGACTGCACAAGAGGAACCACCTGGACTGTGTTTTTTTTTTTCAATTATTATTTTAGATTGAACTCATCCTGACTAAAGCAACATGCAGCAGCCCGAAACACAACAGAGCAGTCAGCAAACAACCACAGAAACTCTGGATTCTGCAGGTAAACTTAACTTTAAAAATCAGCATCCTTCACACTGTTAAGCATGTTTCTTCATTTTCCCCGTGAAACTGATCATCAGCCTTCTTCTAGTTAATATTGCTGTTGCGTTAACAAATGCACCTTTAGGTTTTCGAAAGACTCAAACTCTAAATTATTCAAGTGTAAAAAGGGAGCAGAATAAACTAAATACTTGGGGAGGCACCTCTTGATTATTTCCTGCTGTAAAGAAGGAGCAATCACTTTTATAAGTTGGTTTAATGAAAGGAAATGCTCAATAATTCCTATAAAGGTTGGAAAAAAATTAATACAGCAAGTTGTCAGCAAGTAAAGGATTTTAAAAGGTAACAGGAGTCAAATCTCAATGCTTTTGCACGATGAATCAAATGCAACAGTCAGTGAATCACATGCATAAC
Source organism: Xiphophorus couchianus (assembly GCF_001444195.1). Lineage (NCBI taxonomy): Eukaryota > Metazoa > Chordata > Actinopteri > Cyprinodontiformes > Poeciliidae > Xiphophorus > Xiphophorus couchianus. The sequence goes on along the minus strand of NC_040231.1, from coordinate 21,622,989 downwards.
AGTTTGTACAATTGAAAACTAATGTGTAACAACAACACTAGGTGCTTTAGTTGTATAAAATATAAAATTATGTTTATCAACGGTTAAAATACATGTCATATATCCATTTTCCGTGATTTGTGCAGAAATATTTTCACTATATTTAGTCACATTTATGTCAAAATCTGGACATCCGTCTTTATCTGTTTTATTCTGCTTTCAGGTCTCTATGTCCGCAGAAGGAAGACGGCTCTGTGGGTGACCGTGTCTCTGCTGGCGTTGGCTTTGGTGGTCCTCACCATCGGTCTCGTCTCAGCCACTCGCACTGACAACGTGTCCGTGTCTGGATATTACCCCGGCATCACCGTGAGTGAAACAATTTTTTTTATATATATATATAAAAAAGGTTATAAGGTGACCCGGTGGGTTTTAAATTACAAACACAAACATTTCTTTTGTTTCTTCAGCTCAGTTTTGGAGCGTTTCTGGGAATTGTTGGCATCCACCTGGTGGAAAACCGCAGACCCATGGTGAGTTTGTACATCTGAGTGTCATTTTCAATAAATAAGAATGTATTTTATCATTCTAAGGCTCAAGTTATTTAGAGCTTCATCCCGTAGAAATTGTGTCCCTTACCTAAAAAATGTAAAAAGAAGAAAATCAAGAGATAGACATATAGATACATTTTGTTTTCGTTTTTATGGTCAGGTATGCCTTTGAACTATTGTTCAGTCCCATGTTGCAGAAAGCACAAAAGATCTGTCTTTTTCAGTGCTTCTTTTTAATATTTTGTCTGTTTCATGGTAGAAATAAGGTTTACATACCTTTACACCCCATTTTTGTATTTGTCCCCTGAAATTTGGTAACTGCGTATGCTACTGTCACATGAATAGCTTTCAAGCATTTGAGATAATTGGCAACGAGAGTGGACGATGAATTCTGGCCCACTCTTCTTCACAGAATTAGTCATATTAGGGGATGACCAGGACGTCTAAGGTAATGGAGCTGCATATTAATTGTATTTAAATCTGAACTCTGACTAGGCCACTCCAAAATCTTTTCTCTTTTGAGTGTCTCAGAGATGGACATGTGTGTTTTGTCAGGGTATTATGCATTGTTCTTAGAGATGTTCAAGGTAAAGGTAAAGGTAGTTTATTTATCTAGCTTATTTACTTTGGATCAACATTATTAGCTTTTTCTTCTTTTCCTCTTTCCTTTGGTTTGTTATTTTGTTTGTATTTCCTTTTAATTCATGTAAAGCACTTTGTATTGCCTTGTTGCTGAAAATGTCATATATAAATAAAATTACCTTTGCCTTTACCATAGAGCCAGGTTGGTTTTGATGGACTTTTTAGCCTCATTATTTGAAAACTGCATTTGGTATTTACTCAGGTTATCTTTGTCTGACATTACAATTAGTTTGATGACTCCAGGGATAATTGAAATAGCCCTGTGATGGACTGGTGACCTGTCCAGAGTATCCCGCCACTGACCCAATGGTCACTGGAAAGAGACGCCAGACTGTCACTGTAGATATTCTTCATCTCAGTCACACATCCGGTGTTTCATGGTCTATTTCAACTCAGATTTAGTTACTCAAGAACCCCATAAAGAGGCTACAATGTGATATATTGCACAAATAAAATATTTGTATAACAGCAATATTTCAAGTATCAAACAAAATCTTAATTTGTGATACTTAAAACTTTACTTGTACAATATGATGTTGCACGACACCCCTTTCCTTGATTTGCATCAAGGTGAGTTATGGCTTTCTGTGCTTCACTAGAATTGTCATTTTTAAACGAGGCCGTGTTCCAGGAAAACAAGACATATATAACATAAATTACAGGATTACATTACAGACTGTGCAAATCTGCTAAACTGTTTTGCGGAAAATTGTTGTGTTGTGAGCAAGAGACAAATCAAATTACTCAATGGCAGCGTAATGAGTTCATGTTCCTCATGCTCAGGTCAGAGTACATGGCTGGATTTGTGGTCGGGGAAAATTTGTCTCCAGACTTCAATGACAAGAGGGAGAATTGCATTAGTATCGGCCAGCTGCTAGCAGAGATCCGTTATTTTGGACAGGAACACAGACAACACCAGATTGTCTCCTTGCAACAAAAAAAAAAAGAAGGTAATAAAAAAAATTATCCTATCCACGACTCTCAAAAAGCAACATCAGAAAAATGACAGCTAAATCGTCCACATATAAAAGTTTTAGAGTTGGGAAGAACACGCTGCTAAACTGGGCCAGAGTCGTTCTGAAGCCAGTTCAAACCAGTTTGTGATAAAAGTCTAGCAACGGTCAAATACATTGCAGCTACAAAACCAAAAGCACAGAAGGTGTTGTGTGACATTTAATTGTTAGTATCGAGTTAACAGCACTTGAAACTCAGCATGATACCCAGCACGTCTGAACGGGACTCCAGTGACTTACAAATCTTTTTACTTGACGTTTAATTTTGTCCTAATTATTCTAATCCACACACTAAATAGAGCTAATCATGCCTAGTTTTCTCCTCTTTGCTTTAATATCTCTATTGTATCTTTGTCGCTCTTCCTATTTTCCCTTTAAGAAAAAGATTCCATTGTCTAATCTGTCTAATCTCTGCGAACAAAAAATAGTGATAATGTATGGAGAGGAGATTTGGTTCTTTGCACAAACGCATATCATAAATCAGTTCCATAACCCCCAAACATATAATAAGTTGTGATGTATTTAAACTGATCAATGAACTCCAAATACCTAACAGCAATCATAATTATAAACGATAAACACAGTTGTACATTTTTAAAATCACTTTCCTGATTTATTTCTGCATTATGAGGTGTGACACAAAAATACAAAACAAAAAAAAATCAATCTCATAACTGCATTACTCATTGTAACATCTAACTTCAGAATGAAGGTTATTTTTCCTAAAAATATTCTGGAAATAACGATGTCGTTGGTCAATAAGATCATTTAAATCTACACTTTGATGTAAATACTGCAGAAAATCTTTGCTTGAGGTTTGCATTCAGTCAAAAAGGTGAACTACACTGTGTTCCAAATTATTATGCAAATTGGATTCAAGTGTCATAAAGATGACATTTTTTGTTGTTCTATTAAATTTATTGATGGTATTGTGTGTCAGGGCTCTTTGAATCACTATAATTAATTTCAGAGAGCTGGTTTGATTAGTTTGTCTGGTGAAGCTCAATTAAAGGAAATCTACATAAGAAGGATGTTCCACATTATTAAACAGGTCAAAGGTTTCAAGCAATATGGGGAAGAGATAAAATCTCTCTGCTGACGAAAATCATCAGATAGTGTCGTGACAAGGTATGAAAACATTAGATATTTAACGAAAACTGAAGCGTTATCGTACTGTGAAGAGATTTGTGGCTGATTCAGAACAAAGATACGTTTGTACAGATAAAGGCATAATGAGGAAGGTTTCTGTTAGACAAATTAATTGGATTAAGAGAGCAGCTGTTAAAATGCCCTTACAAAGCAGCAAACAGTTATTTGAAGCTGCTGGTGCCTCTGGAACCTCAAGGTGGAGGATCCAGAGGCTTGCGGTGCATCAACCTACTATTAGCCACCCCTAACCAGAGCTCACAAGCAGAAACGGTCTCAGTGGGCCCAGCCGAACATGAAGATTAATTTTCAAACAGACTTGTTCACTGATGCCTGCTGTGCAGCCCTGGATGGTCCAGATGGATGCAGTAATTGGTGGTGGATGGCCACCACGTCCCAACACGGCTGTGGTGTCAGCTAGGAGGTGGTGGTGGAGTCATGCTTTGGGCCGAAATCATGGGGAGAGAATCATTGGTCGGCCCCTTCAGAGTCCCTGAATGTGTGAAAATGACCTCAGCAAAGTATATGGACTTTCTGACTGATCACTTTCTTTCATGGTCCAAAAGGAAGAGCCGTTCCTTCAGTAGTAAAATCATCTTCATGCATGACAATAAATGCTGCAAGGAATACCACTGTGTCATTGGCTGCTAGGGGCATAAAAGGGGAGAAACTCTTTTCTCCATCCTCCTCTGACCTCAACCCTATTGAGAACCTTTGGAGTTTCCTCAAGCAGAAGATCTGAGGGTTTAATGCAGTTCATATCAAAACAGCAGCTCTGGGAAAATATTCTGACATCCTGCAAAAAAAATTCAAGCAGAAACTTTCCACAAACTCACAAGTTCAATGGATGCAAAAATTGTGCTGTGATATCAAAGAAGGTCCTATGTTAACATGTAACTCTGTCTTTTAAGATGTTTTTGATTGAAGTAGCTTTTGATTTTAGTACATGTGACCACTTAATGCTGCACATTCAAAGAATGACCGTTTGCAGATCTTTATAATCCACGAAATGTTTAGAAAATCTGCTGTGCATAATAATTTGGAACAGAGCATTTTGAGTTTTTTATTTTTGAAAAAAAAACTGTTCTCATGGGGAGCTTTGTTCAGTAAAATTTTATTAATACTGTAATAGTTCATGACTTGAAAATTATACTGACCATCATTTGCACTGACCATTTAAGAAAACCTGAGAAAATATCACTTGCATAATAATTTGGAACACAGTGTAAAGCCTTTCATTTTTAATTTTAAAAGCCATCACTTGCGCCATGAGCATTTTACCATAAACAAATAGAAAAATCTGATTCACATTCATGATCCTAATTCTAATGATTATTGTATTCATGTTTTTAAGTTTTGTGAGAAAAAAAACAAACAGTTTCTGTCCAAATCCGTACATTACAACGCAGCACAGATCAACAGTTTCATTATGGATTGTCCAGGCATGATGCAGGCGTGTCCGCTGTGCCTTTCAACATGACTGAGGCACATGTGAATTTTTCATGGAGTGTCCGGGGTGTTGCGTGCCTGCTCGGATCACGTTGGCTTACTTTGTGAGGCAGTGTACCATGTCTGCATCAGTCTTCATAGATGCTCCTCCTGCGGCATTCTCACACACACACACACACACACACACACACACACACACACACACACACACACACACACACACACACACACACACAGCACACTCTGTGACAAAGCATCTGCATAAAGCATCATCATCAGAGATAGTCAGGTCATATTTTTAGTCAGTTTTCTTGAGTTTTGACTCAGGTTTCCTGTTGTCCGCTTTGTTGTTTAAACATGTGAACAAAGAAAACAAGCTACGGCATCTTGGCTGCCTCTGTGGCATCACTCCCCCGCGTCTGTGCTTTTAAACTTTAATGGTGTGATCGCTGCCACGCTAACGCTGGTCTACAGTGTCTCCTCTGAGGCACGATGTTCGCTCCCACACAGGTGTCTAATTCTTCTCTCCTCCATCTGATGCCATCGCGGTAACGCGAGAGCCGGTTGGCACGGCAGAGAAGAACAACTATCCCTAGCACAATGTTTCGGATACCTGAGAGCCCCGAAGGTCTCGTTTCCTGAATGGACCAACCCTTTTGGTACTCTGACCTCATAAAGCAGCAGATGGAGGCGTTGGTATGGTCCGAAATGTAAACAAGGACAGAAGTGATGAGTTTATCTGCAGTGGCCAAACATGCGCTTCCTGCTTCCCTGGAAAAATGAATGAACTCAATAAAACAACCAATCTATTGTAATCATGTTTTTTTTTTTTATTCATACCAATGATTTACAGGTTATGCTTCAAAAGGTGAAATAACATTTACAAAATATAGAGAAATAAAAAAGCCATACTACACACAATTAAATCAAAATAGGAAAAAGAAAGTTATGTTCAATAAATGCCTAGTAAAATAGTTTGAACGTCTGCACATCCCTGGTGAAATCTCTGGTTTCTCTGATGTATTGAAACAAACAGTTTGAGATATTTTTTTTCCAACTTCGTAGTGACATTTGAGCCACTCATCTCTAAAACAAACTGAAATCTTTTAGGGAGAAAACGAAACACAAAATGTTTGTAGCCCCTAAACTAAGACTTTGTCGATGCCCCTTTTGATTTTAAAGCCTTCGTTTCTTTTAGGTAGGACTCTGTCAGCTCGGCACATTTTGACCGGAAAGTACTGGCCTTTCCTAGGAAACACATGAAATCTATAAGATTTGCTCCACCCACCATGTAGGTCTCATTTTCAGGTGAAAAGAAAACTGTTCCAAAGCATGATGCTGCCAACACCATGCTTCACTGTGGGAACGGTGTGCTTTGGTGACGTGTAGAGTTTTTTTTTTTAACCAACTATTTTTGACCATATTATATTTGATCCATGTGATTATCTGGAAGCTCTCTGCAGATGCATGAGATGCACGTGAGAAAATGTCAAGAGGAAACTAGCTGAGAAATCTGGACTTTACGTGAGCTTATTCAGAGGCAGGCGATGATGACAGATGTATGTTGTCTCTTATTTAACCAGAGTTTAAATTAGTTGGGTTATTTTTGAACACAGCAACATTCCAAGTCTTAAGATGGTGCTTTACGTGTTTTAATGTTTCGCTTTAAAGACGAGAGTTTCTTTGTAATGGAGTTTGCATTAAAAGTGTCATTATTTACCGAACGGCACTTCATGACAACTGTCATAAACATTCATAAAGACTCCTTCATCTACATGACAGGTGTTATGTCACGTTTATGACAGTGTTGTGTCAGTCTTATTCACACCCCGACCAAATAAAGTGTTACCAGAGTTTTATTTATTATACAGCTGAAGATTGAAGGCAGTAAAAAGTTACATTTTCCCTTTATTTGATTCTTTCTTTAGCAGGACAGCGTTGAATTGCAAGATCCACATTTTAGACAGTTACATTTTTCATTGACATCAGAGAACATTTAGATTGAGACTCCACAACGCATATAAAAACCTCTTAACCCTAACCAACTCCCCGTACCTCATCGCTACAGAGACAGATGGGTCTGTTTTTACAGGAACCAGCTCAAACAGCTCTCAGTTATATGTGCAAAGCAAAACTTTAATGTCTTAATTTCTTTTACTCTATTTTATGGAAAAATCTTATAGGAACTTGTCGGAGCGTGCAGCGTTTCCTGTGAAAGGAAGGTGAAAAACTACTTCTCTGTCTGGTCATCAGAGCCACTCTGATAACAGGCTTCACCGCCCCGATGCTCCGAGAGATTTCTTTATGACTAAACGCTTCATGTAGCTCGTGTTCTCTCCTAAAGCCGCATCTCCTTTAGTTACCGCCCATGTCTCCCACACTGCAGTCCGCCTGGTCACCTTGCAGTTCAGAGAGAAGCACCTTTAAACGGGCCATATTTTACCCAACAGGCCACGGCACAATCACTTCTTATTGCCAACGTGGCCAGCTGTGGTCACAATTGGACGATCGCCAACCAATCAGCGGAGGAAGACCTTGCAGCGGTCAGCGATTTTAGTTACATAACCTGATAGTTATCTTTGCAGAGGCCGTAAAATTCCTCTTTGTGTCTTTATCTATTTGCCATTAGTGCTCCACTCCAAAAGTTGTATCAAAATGCTTCTGTGTTTCAAATTTTGCAGAGGTTTCTCATCACAGACCAAAACACTGATGGTGACTTGTGAGTTTACCTACTCTACAGTCAGTGGGCTTGAGAAGGAAAGAATAAATATCTTTAAAATACAAAAAGTCCAGTTGCATTTTATGCAAATGTACAGTTAGCATGAGCTGGAAAATGTAGGTCCCACAATACTTTCGTAATGGAAAGAGACACGTGGCAACATGCAGCATGTTTCCCACAAAAAGCTTATTGAAGTGGCTCACAATGGCATCTCTGTCATTATTATCTATAGACTTATTGTTAATAACAAAGTGACACAAATGTTATGGAAGTAAAAAGGCTTAAAAGGATCTAATTAGATCAACTGATGGGACATTATTAAGATAAAGTAGTCTAACAACCTATTGGCTGAAAACTAACCTTTATTTCATCAAAGTGGATAATCTATATATTTCAAAATACTTACAAAATATAAACAACTATGGTGATGGATGGATGTATAAATAAATAAATAAGCTGTCAACAACTTTTAGATGACTGCATAGCGCGTTTGTGCTAAATTGTATTCCCACTCATTGAAAGCCTTGAAGGAAAAGATCCGACTTTCAGTTTCTTATCCTATCGACTAAAAAACTTGGCTTGTTTAGCCATTAACAAAAGGACAACAACAGGTCCTCCCCTGAATGAGGTGGTCTTGTCAAAGTTGAATGTTAAGCCGACTGAGATGCTGTGACGATGCACGGAGCATGGCTCTCAGATTTAGACTTTTCTGAACAGAAGATTGGGCAGAAATTTCTCTTCAACAAAGAAAACGCTGAGCGTTATAGCACCAATTATTATTTTTTTAGGGGACATTATATTTTTATTACTTAAATGATATTTTACAAATTTACAAAAGGTTGTTTTTGTCGGGTATTAAAATGATAATCTAAGACATTAAAGTGGGACAAAAAGCAAAACCAGAAGAAATCTGTTAGAGAAAAATGTTCACTTCACACATGAAGTTTGCCGAGTTGCTTTAAAGGGAAGTAGAGTGAGATCTCAAGAGTTGATCATCCATCTACACCAGATGTGCGCGTGTCTTTAATCTTATACAGAATATGATTATTCAGTTCAACTGGACCTTTAGGGGGAATAATGTTAGTGAATTAAACAGTGAATATGTTTTATGTGCTGGCAGCTGTTGCCAAGGTAATCTGAAGTAATGCAGTTGTCAGGCTCTATTGTCTCAGCCGCTGGCTTCATCTCCCACTTGCAGCCCATAAAAGTGAAGTCATTTGAACCGCTAATGAAGTGGAGAGTCTGGACCAGTGGCAGATAAAGCCATCCAGAAAGAGCTCATTTCCTCAGCCTGGTACTTTATTCACGTCGCCGATAAAAATGTATTTCAGAATCGTGTTGGAAGTATCTTCTTCAGATTTCTTGCTCATTTTCAACCAGATCAGTGTGCTTGACGATATTTGCGCCATTTTAAAAAGCGAGATTGTTGACTTTGGATATACGCTAAAACAAAATAAAAATAACAATCTGAATTTTGTTTGGAGCTTTATAATTAATATGTTTGGGTTTTTTTCTGCAAAGAGGAGGCGTAAGACAGTACCAGTTACTGGCAACTGGACTCTAAGAGGTAACACTTTATTTGACGGGTTGTGAATAAGACTGTTATGACACCGTCATAAACATGACATAGCACCTGTCATGAATATGAGTAAGTCTTCATGAATATTTATGACTGTTGTCATAAAGTGTCATTCGGTAAATTATGACACTTTTTAAAATAAAGTTGACATTATTCAAAATGTCTTTGTTACATGAACCAAGAAATCATGATCAGACATAAATTTGTTATAGAAGTGTTACTGACTAAACTTTAAAAATTATGTAGCTTTATGTTATTAACGCTACATAATTGTTGTTGGTGTATTGTTATTCACAACCCGTCAAATAAAGTGTTACCCTTTAAGCAACGTGGATTCTGTGCCTCTCCTCTCTTCCCCCGGTTGGGACCTTGATTTCAGAATGAAAACATTTTTACTTTCTTCTGATAAGATGACTCTGAGCAAAAGAGCTGTTCTTTTTATTTTTTCCTTGTCCCAGGTAAGACGTCCCAGGTAATGTGATTTGTGACATGGATGTGAATGCACATAGTGACCCAGAGCAGTGAATGGTTGAATGTACTGGTTCTGGTAACTGTTTGGCTGCTTCGGGCCGGAGAGAAATAACATTGAGTTGTATTTATGGAGTTAAAGTGCAATGGCTTTTCTTTTTGTTCAGTTTCGTATTTAGGTATCTCGATTCGTTATTTAGGATATAGGATTCATCTGTGTGTAGTAGCTCCTCCCTCAGTCCACTCACTGTGAAGCTCCCTCATATCGTTGAATGGATTTTGCATGACAGTCCACTCAAGGCTGCAGTTATCCCTGTTGCTGGCAAACCCTTTCTTAACAGACTTTTCCTTCCTGTCAACTTTCTATAAATGGCTTATAAACTTTTTGCAATATTCAAATTTCACTGTCACTGATTTTTGCTTTAGCTTCAAGCTAAAAATATTCCAAAAAAATAAAGGCTGGGAAAATTTCACTGAGTGTAGTGAACCCATAAAATAAATTGGTTTCACTTTATGACGTTGGTAATAAAAAGTACTGAACTTTTTCACAATATTTGTCTAGCTGGTTTTATACAATATCTTTGACACCTGGAGGTTTTAGATCATTCCTATTGTAATGCCAAGACTACAGCAAAAATATTCCAGGTGATCTTAAGCAATTTACTAAGTTACAAGGTTATAAGTCAACCTGCTAGTATGTGTAGTTACCTAAAAAAATGAAATTGCATTATTATGTTTTGTTTTAATTCGTTATAATGATATCTGTTAAATGTTGTCTGCCTCACAATTATTAAAAATAGATGAGTAAACTTCATTAATCTCTAATAAGATTATAAGTAAATAATAAATACAGAGGATGGAGAGGTTTCTGACAGATTTAAAGTCTGACTTGAGTTTTTCACAATCTTTGTGAAAACATTCCAAGAATCTAAATGAAATAGATCTCGATGATCCGAGTTACAAATCAGGAAAATTACAAGTTGAGGCCGACGTTCTGAAGAAGAAAAGTTGTTTCCGTACCGAAGCTGTGGTCCTGTGGGGCGATTTAAACGTCAGTAGCTGATGCTGATTAGTACATTTTATTACCAGACATCTGTGATCTGCCAGCTGTGTCTGCAGGGCCGAGGGTGTGAAATCACAAAATGGCCGTGCCGCTCAGTGTAAAAGACTCGGGCGGATATGTGAGTTAGATCACCTCGTCTTAAAAAAATAAAATAAAAACAAAGCTGAAGGTAGAGGTTATTGATCAGTGATCGGGAACAGACAACACTGTGGTTTTGTGTGTGCGTGGCAGATTAGAGGGAATTAGATTGACCTTGTGGTCACCAAAAGGCCGTCCTCCTGCGCCGCATGCCGGGGCCGGCTTGTAAATCAGCCACAACGTGTTGGCAGACGAAGGAGCCATACATTTCCTTTATCATCCTGCAGCCCAGACGCTGCAGACAACCAATCAGGATGAATACCACCGGGGATGTGAAGATTACCTGCTTGCGGGGGCATGTGTGCGCGTGTGTGTGATGGTGTTATGGGAAAATGCCAACTTTGGCTTTAAGCATTGAGCAATCATTGATCTGAAATTAGACGCATAATCAGGTAAATGAAACCTTGATATTGATGATTCAAACACAGCCGGTTTAAGGTTACAGATTACTCTAAAATTATTTTTAAATGAATTAAGATGTACATTTCTGTGAGTTTTCATCAATAAATTTGATTATTAGGTTGCCAAACCATAAGCTCTGGCTGTCAGGGGGGAAAAAAACAACACAATTAATATTACATGTTTATGGTGTCATATTCTACAAATTTCCATTACTATTTTATTCTTATTTCTGTCTCCGTCTCTCCTTAAGCTTGTGGCTGCAATAATCTTCATCAGCATCGGAGTCATTACGTCTTTCTTGTGTGCCATTGTGGATGGGATTATTGCTTCAGAGTTCATTGTAAGTATTGAACAGATTTTTCCTGAAAATACTTGAATTCAAATGAATTTATGTATTTTTTGTCTGAAAAAGAAATCAGACAAGTGTTAACAAAGCAAATCTCATTCCACATAAATCAGGCAGGGTTTTCTACTGACATCCAGGTCGAGACTCACACAGTCGCACTGATCAGGTCGTATCGAATGTCCTGATCTCACTTCGACCTGTAGAGAAGGTTTCTTAAGCTTTCAACCTGATTAAAATGTCACAAAATAAATAAAATCCCCAAATTACTTCCGTTAACTACAAGGAATCAAGAAGGGAAAATGTGTTAATACACAAACTAAATGAGCATATGTACGTTTTACCCCAGAATACCTCTAGACAAGCAAACAAAGGATAAGATCATCACAGCCTCCCTTCTGGGCGACAGAGACTGCTGCTCTTAATGACATCCTGAAAGCTGCACTGAACTCCTAATATTGATCACCAATATTATCTGGTCTCCACAGATATATGTATTTGGTTCTCATGCAGTAAAAGTCATATCTATTGCGCATTCAGGCCTTGGAAAGTAAAATGACTTTTATTACCTTTGGTGCTGCATAAAGTGCAGTGAAGAATAATGGGCTGGCTTTTGCAGAACCAGTGCAGTGGGCAGAAATGAGCAGATGCATGTTGTAAACCTCTGCAGCCTCAGTGGCACACAGATGCAGAATAACAACACAAAACACATCGCTTTTCACATTTAATGTAAACTTACTGTGGGGAGTGGGCGTGGGAGGGGAAATGCTCAGATTTTGCATGATGACACTTTTGATTGTTTAAATCTTTTGTCTGTTTCAGGACATACGGCCTTTGGAGGAGAACATGTGTGATTATTACAGCAGTGGATCAGGTTACGCCTACGATAACTACTTTACTGAGGTTTACTTTCTTAAATTTATCCATGCAATACACACACACACACACACACACACACACACCCACACACACCCCGACACACACACACAAACAGAGACACACGCGGACTTTTGTTAGAAAACAGTAAAAGCACCAATCCCATTCTGTGCCTCATTGAATGTTTTATAAAGTATGCGGTGACATCTAGTGGCATAAACGCGTAACTACATATATGAAATCCAGTTGTTGATCTCGGTTTCAGTGATTCTACTACTCCTAAAAAATGGAATTGGTTCCAGTGTTGCCAGCTCTGTTAACTTTCTAGATTTAACCCTGGTTTTGTAAACGATTTACACACATTATGTTTACATCTGTTTGCCTAAACAACTTATCTAAATCCGCACAATTTTTTTAGCCTGGTGAACTTACTAATTGTCCCAGCAGGTGGCGTGCCGCTCATTCAACAAAGCCTGCTCGCTTAGAGTTAGGAGCAACACCTGCTACTGCTGCTACCTTTACTGCGAGAGGTGAGAGAACCAGACATTAAAACAAGCGCTTGACAACTGGGTTTACCTTGTGAAGCTCATATTGCATGTGGGTTTAAATTTGACTTGCAACAGTGACAGCGTAGAGGATGCGGCTCAACCTGGGGAGATGAATGAGCGCTTGAGAAAAAGAAAGTTATCTTTCTGTTGGCTCTGTTGTGTGCTGCTAATTTGCTTAGTAAATGGGCAGCAGGAGTAAGTGCTTTAGGTTAATAACTAACCTAAAGCACTGAGAAAAAACAAATAAAAATTCTTCTTGCGTGACTATATAAGCAAAATCAAATAAGGCCTAAACTTATTGCTCAATAGTGGTCAGTGATTATAAAATATATTTAAATTGTACTTTTTGAAAAACGGGTCACCTTTGACATACACGTCTGTTGTTCATGTGGAACAGGCCTATTAGTTTAAATTAGTTTAATTAATTTAATTAGTTTAATTAGTAATACATTAAACTAATTTCAAGTCTGAGAGTTGTTTTTTTAAAATGAGAAACTTCATAATAACAACCAAATATTATGAACCACGTTCTCCTGACATATGAACGGAGATTATATTTCAGGCTGATTAAAAAACTAAGAGTTCATGTAATATATGGCTTACAATGTGTTGTATGCTACTTCAGCAGGATTTTTTTTTTTTTTTTACAATATATTGCAAGCTAATTTCAAATCTGACTGGTGAATTCAGATTCTGTAAAAATGACTTGGTAAAAGTGAACCTGTCAGTGTTAATGGTTACAGAAGTGCTAGGTGCTTGCAGCTCATAACAGCAAGATTGAAAGCACTAAAAGTCGTTCATGACCCACAGCTGCCCTCTTCCTGTTCCAGCTCAGAGTACCACACCCGTTACTACGAGTTCACGGGGGTCAGCGGCTGCTTCGATGTGATCCACCTGTACCGACTGCTGTGGGCCTCTGTGGTGCTGAACGTGATCGCCTTGTTCCTGGGCATCATCAACGCCGCCATCCTCGGAGCATACAAGGATATGGTGAGCAGCAGGTCCAGAAGAATTACAACAACTGAGAAAAAAAAAAAAAAAGTGGGGAAAAAAGCCACAGAAATAGTAAAAAGGAAAAAAATATAAAGGTGATTTTATTTCAGATTAAGATAAATGTGTGTAATATCCCATGTGGCTGGCACAGATGTTGGAGTTTTATGTTGCACGGCTTTAACAGCCTGCAGGCTTTGAAGAAAACCAACTCCAGACATCTGCTTCACTATGACCATTGCATGGCTAATATACTATTTTAATAAGCTCGACAAGCGTCTCAGAAAACTCAGCTGAGTGAAATAATGCCTAACTTAGAGATGCTCCAGGCTCATTTTCTGTCTAGCTCTTGTTGCTGACACCATACTGTACGTTGTGTTCAAGAAAAATAAATAAGGTGGACAAGCGGAGGACAAAAGTATGAGTGTCAGGCCTAAAACAGAGAAACGGCTAAAGGTCATGTCTTCAACATTAGCCAATGTCCACAGAAAGATTTTAAGGAAGAATAGAAAACTTTGGATTAAAACTACTTTAATAGTTTGCACAAAAATCGGGCTCACTGGAAGTAAACATGTAAAAAAAAAAACTCTACTTTAAAAAAAATGGACCTCCTATTGCTTCAGTAGTGACCTTCAGCTCAGATGAGGAGATTCTCATCTGTCAAGACATATCATGGCCGTAGCACTGATTTCATGTTTTAAAACGTTTTCTATTGGGCTTATGCAATATTGAAATTTTCCAAGAAGCTGAATTTGGGATTTTTATAATCTGAAAGCCGAAATCATCAGAGTTCCAACAGAAATAAATCCTTACATCACTTTGTACGTTAAGTATTATACTAAACAATTAAGTTTCACTGGTTGAATTGATTTACTGAAATACATTTTCAGGAAGGTTCTAGCACCTGCAATTATTAAGTAGCAGGTGCTTATACGTTGACACAAAACTGGTTGCCTGAATCTTTAAATTTATTGGTCAAATTTAAGTGGAAAACGCACGTCTTTTCCCCTGATACTTATAAAAAAAGTTTCCTAAAATGTCTGAAAGGTTGAAGAACTTTAAAATATTAATGATGAAAACATCTGTTTTCATTTTAATTTATGCCTCCAAGTCTTTCTTAATGATATCTCACTTCTTCCTTGATTGAAATTATTATTCTTATTATTTTATTCCTGCAGCAGAAGCCCACTGCTCAGATTGCTCCGAGCCCTGCGCCTCCACCCCATATCCTCTACAACCCGACCCAGCACATGCTCTCCTACTCGGGCTTCTGCCCCTCAGGCCAGGCTCTGCCCTCCTACCCAAACTACCCCATACCCATGCAGGTACCAAAGCATAGCTATTAATGAGATGTTGTGTGTTATCTTGGTGTTCCTCTGCCATGTGAAAATCCACATGCATTACACAAAGTAATGGCTGATGCTTTAAGGTGAAATTTGTTTTGATGAATCTCGGTTGACGTTTCTTTGGCCACACTACAAAGATCAAAGAAATGAAAAGCACATTTCACCTAAAAATACCAAAGATTACTTTGGAGATTTTACTCCGTTTCTCCTCCCCTTCAGCATACCAGCAGCTTCCAAGCACCTGCCACCCCCCAGATGATCCCTGACGGAGGCTCTGGTGCCAACCCCTCTGAGGAGAGCCAGAGCCAGCAGCCTGCCCAGATGCCCACACAGCCACCGTCTCAGGGAGCCACCCAGGACCCCGGAGGCTACATGCTGACCCCCAACGCTCCCGTCCTGTACGGATCCACCTACAACCCCTTTGAGAAGCCCCCGCCGTATGCCTGCTGAGCCCCGACACACACACGCACACGAAAGGAGGTGGAGGAGGAAGTCCTCACCTAGTTCAGCACAAGACTTTTTGTAGGTTGTCTTTGTAGAGAAAAAAAGTCACTCCATTTCAGTTCTGTGTCTTGTGGGTTTTAACTGATCGCAGACACAGACTGATAGATGTATATCTTTATGTTTCCTGTGGTTAACTGAGGAAATCAGCTCAGTTATCTTTTTCAGCATAAGATTATAATTCGTCACTCATAAAGAGTCTAAAACCGATCAAATGTACTACCCCCAAAGAGCAACTTACCACCTCAGTATTTCAAAAACAGAAGAATACACGCTAACTCCTGCAGCTGGTTTAGTAGGTCAGACGCAAGCAAGTAAAGGGAGTAAGCAAACTCCTCAGAGGCTCAAGCTGACACTAAAATATGGGATTTTATTTATGAAGGATCGCTACAATTCACTTCACCACATGTTTAGAGCCCAACATTCCTGCCATGATCTCATTCTCTAACAGTTTAAGCTTAGTCAAGGTATGAGTTTTTAAAAACAAAACAAAAGAGAACAGTAAATGTCTGAAGTACCATTTCTGTTCATTAGGATTTAAGAAAATTAAGCCCTTTTTCTCTCGTTGTTTATTTTAGGTTGAAGACTGTGGGTTTGCAGATCAGATCTGCTAGCCAGCATTTATCAATCTAAAAATATTGCCTGCTTTAACAAAATTTAAAAGTTAGCAAATTTCCAAAGTACTCAGTAATTCACGTCTCAGTTTGTGTCTGATGGACGCTATGAATGTACAGTGTGATTTTAGGACAACGGACTGATCTAATGTCTTGTTTAGATAATAGCTGTGTAGATAATCTTTATTTAAATTAAAAAGGGCTTTCTTGAAATGTGAAATGGAGATTAGATGATATTCATGTTGCTCTTATTTATTCTTTGTGTTATTTAATGTGTTCTTAAGAGTCAATATACTGTATGCATTATTGATGATGTGTGTAAACTGTTGGGATTCAGTATCTGCTGCTATGAAATTCATACTGTTTTGATCTTTGACCTATACATTTGTGCTGTAAGGGCTTTGAAAGAACATCAAACAATAGATTTTGGAAAATTTGTCCATTTTCTTGAGAAGAATACAGTAATGCAACATTCATGTTTGAGTGGTGCATACAGTGACAAACAAAATATAAGTGGAAAAAAAGACGCATGTCCCCAAGAGTCTTTGTTGGAAACAAGTGGAAAGGAGATGCTATGACGATCAGAAAATCAACCTTACGTAAACACAAACCCTGGCATTTAATGATCTGCCTTCATGTGAGAAAAATGCGTATTTCCCAGAAATTTCCTTTTTCCTTGGAAAATTCAACTGAACAGACTCGGACTACTAGGTGACTTCACAGTTGCTGTATGTTTAAAAAAAAGAAAAAAAGGAGAATTTAAATATCTTGTTTAAGTAAAAAACAATAAAATGTGGTTCTGCAACTCCCTCTGCCCCAGCTGTTCTGTCGGGCCGGATCAGAAGTTTCAAGCAGCTGATTTCAACATGTTTTCCTATAAACCCGACTGTATAAATGTCCTCTTCTTGTGCTGATGTTGGGGCCTTGGATTTAAAGGGCCATAGCAGTCTGTTACATAAGCACACTTTCAACAAACATGTTTCTCAGCTTCATTTAAAATGTGTAGTGTTTACTCTCTAGGGAGAGATGGGAACTTAAGGTCCTAAACTCAAAGTTTACTCAAGATCCACTGGTTTTTATTCTTTTTAATTAACCCCGTCCATTAGACTGCATACCTCCAACTAAATGTTTTTAAATTCTCTCATGCTGAAAATGTTAAGACTATAACATCAACGTGAACTGAAATCTAATTTCTTTAGCGCTTTATCTGTAATAAAAATAACTCAAAGTAAGATGCAGCCCAAATTTAGGACATGACTATAACAAAGACCACACACAAATCTTTTTTGTTTTTTGAAAATACAATTTTACTCTATAATATAATGTTCATACAGCTGATTTTATTTTTAAATAGGTTTAGGGGAAGTTAAAACTCAAAAGGCAGACATCTTGCAGCATTGTACACATACTGGCAGTTTAAAGTGAAAAATAAAAATAAGGGAAAATTCAAGATACAACACGATTTAAAAAAAAAAATACAATAGAAGGTCAAACTTGATACGCTTGCATTCATTCATAAGACAACTATAAAATGACAGGGATGTAAAATAACACCGGAGCCCTTTTGGCGTTTCAAGTCAAAATGCTCCTCTGACATTCTCAGCTTTGAAACGTGTTTTGATTTGCTCAGCACCAATAAATTAAAAACGAGCTTCTAAAGACTGATGCTACTTTGATTCCAGGCTATTGTTCTTCTCACCTCTCGGTTTCTGTGTCAAGCAGACAAACATATTGCCAAAGCTTTCCTCAAACTCAGGCTGAGAGGCGTTTGTGTTGTTTTTTTTGTTGTTTTTGAAACGATCCAAAAATATTGCAGCAGAAGGTAGTGTTTGCTTTCTGTCATTTCTAAAGCATTTTACAGTAACATTATTTACACACAGTATAATACAGCGCACTCTTCTTGTTCTCAGTAGCTTGTGTGGTGCGATTGATGCAGTGCCTTGTCCGTTGCTCATGGACAGCGCCCCCTCCCGCCTCCCTGTGCTTCTGTGGCCGTCAGGTTGGTATGTGGCAGGTTTTAACTGTGACTGAGTGACTCTCGGGAAAAGAAGGGGAGACTGTGATGAAGTAAGTGACTAAAGCTCAACAATCAGGTCAGTGCTTCAAAGGATCAGAATCCACCCGGAAAATGCACAGGCTGATAGTTTGAGTTGTGACAGTACTGCACCATTGCAAAAAATGGTTGACCCGATCAGAGGGGAGCTGTTGACAAGTTTGGGTTGTTGTTTTCTAGGCACATGGTTGATTTTTAAGGTTGCAGGCAGGCATGAAGTGCTTTTGCAATTGAGAGGAGATCATAAAAATGGCTCCACGTTGCAGTCCATTTCTACCTGTAACAATGTGCAAGGTCATCAACAAAACACAGAGCTGTGTTTTTGATGCTGTGGCTCAAGAGGAGATTCAGCATTTTAAGGGCAAATACGAGTCTCGGTTCACAATCAACATGTTGTTATGCACCAAACACTCAGAGACGTTTAAGCACCAGATGATGACACAGCAGGGTAGTGTAGGGTCCTTGTTCGTTTTTTTAACATTTGTTAGCACTCCCTTTAATCAAGTTTTGGAAATACCAGCAAAGACATTAAAATAAATCTGTATTTCAACAAAGGTAGGATGTGTAGAACTCCGACCAGACAGGCTCTGACCATTTAACACTGCTTTGAAAATCATCTGCTGTGTTCTTATGGGCTAATGAGCCTGGCATACGTTGGCAGCTCGCATAAAATACAAAATGTATTGCCATGTATTTGCTGGATTCTATGGATTTTCCTGCTCAGTTGCCATCTGACATGCTGGGGTAGAAATCCCCAGCAATTTATGTAGCAGTGTCAATTTAAAAACAAATGTGTGTTTTATTCTTTTTTCCAATCTAAGCTGTCTCCCAATGAGTCAAAGCTTTTGGAATTTTAGTGGACATTTTCCCCCCATCAAGTCAAAGACCTACTTATAGACCGCTTTTTGTCACAGCTGAGAGTTGTCACAGCAGGGGGCAGGAGTGAGAACGGATGTTGTTGTGTTTGTGGATGGCCTTGTCCAAGTCCAGAGACTGTCCGTTCACTGCGACTTCCAAGCAACCGCTGTAGGCCGCCGACACCAGCGTGGACACCAGGGAGACGTCTGAGGGAGGAAATGACAACATGTGAGTCAGCAATACCAAAAGTTTTACTCCCGGTGTTGAATCTGCCACTTAGCAAACAAGAACCCAACCCCGCTACACAAGCCAGTGTTAATTACTGCTTTGATGTACGATTAGAGGCTCGGAGCTACTTTTATCTTAAAACAGTGGGTTTTATTTACTCTAACAAACGGCTCAGAAATGGAGCAACTATGATTAGAAACAAAATTAAACAATGCACTGCTGGTTTTATTTAGTAAGGTGATGTTTTGGCAGCTGATCAACACTTTGTTGTAGAAAGTACTCGAGACAAGGTTTGATAACACTAAGATTATGCAGAATATTGACTTTATCAACTTTACTAGTGAATGTGGAAAACCAACTTAGGCAAAAAAAGGAGGGCTACTCGTTACCTGGGAGACCTCCTATAAAGGTGCTTGAATGTGAGAAGACGTCTGTGGTGTATTCTGATTCTTCGCTTCGTCCAGGCTGACCGTCGACCAGAAGGAGAGTCTGGTTACCTGAGATGGTCACCTGGATGTTGTGGCTCTCGCCATCGCAGAAGGGTGCAGGAGAGCTGGCGATGACCACGTCGCCTACAGAAACCAGGATGAACTGAAAAACAAACACAAGATCAGTTTTTACAGGGAAAGAAGATGAATGTGTGAGGAAGCTGAGTTATGAATTACTCACATCTCTCCACTCTTCTGTGGTGGGATTGTAGTCAGACAGAGCGATAGAGAGAGGCACTTTGTCCTGGTGAACCAGCGCAAACAGCACTCCGATACCAGAAAGTGGGCGCAGGGTCATCTGGATGCTCAGGTTCTTGGACTCTGGAGAAAAGGAAGGTTGAGAATACACTGAAAGAGTCAATGAAAGTCAACTTACAGTCATCAAAACAAGCTTAATAGTGAACGTGATGAGTCAGGAATGACAAATTACACTTTGTTGTGCAATGTCCAATGCTTCTGCACAACTATACGCACTTGGGATGGACCTGAATATGTTATTAAAGTCTACCAAAGTTTTAAAAAGGTATAGTTTCAAACTACTAGATTTTTTTTGTAATGCTGCTTTGTTTAAAGTCCAATCATTCTGAGTTTTCGCTAACTGTCTGGAGGATAGAGTGATCACCATAGCTGATGTTGAAGAGAGCGAAGCCTGATCCAGGGTAATATGCTCCAGGAACCTCAGAGCTGAAACACTGCATGTTGTCATTGGACCGAACGGTTTCTTGGATTGAGGTGTCTTCACCCGTCAGCCAGCGCCACTCCATCATGCAGCCGTCCAGCCGGGGATTTATCTACGCATCAAAGTCAGGACGGTTGGAAAACATCTGAACAGGATCTAACCTCGGTGGGTGATCAGGAAAGCTAACAAGCACATACAAATAAACACCTGATTGACGAGGCCATCCTCCCTGAAAGGAACTCCTCCGACAGTGAGGTTAAGTTCGTGCATGCCTTTCTTCAGCGTGAACAGGTCACCGTTTACAGCGATCTTCATGACAGCCTCCCTGTCGATCTTTATCACTAGACTGCGGCCCTGCTCCTCCACTGAGATCTGTGACAACACATCCAAGATGTTTTCAGTAAGTTCAAATTATTTACGTCGCGTGCAGCTGCTTTTCAAGCCTCTGAGCAGAAACCTTTCTCCACTGGCCGTCGTTGACGAGGGGCCCGCTGCTGGTGACTCTGCTGACGGCGCCGTACTTGAGCTGCAGCTCCAGTTTCCCCTGATGCATTGCGAGGACAATCCAGGAGCTGTTGAGGTGGCCTCCTGCGAAGAAGATCACCCCCTCACCATCGAAGGTGCGGAAGTCAAACTCTGCAGAGAAACTGAATGGAATGGAAAGAAATTAAACATGGCAGAAGCTAAAACGCAGGAAATAATTCATCCAAAGAAAAGGTGGCACTGACAAAATGCAAAAAGTTGAATTTTTTTTATATAGTGTAGAACAATAAAATAAATTTTAAAAAATTATAAATTAGTTTAAAAACTGTTCATAATCAAACCTAAATGAGGTGTTTTTGTTCTTTGGCTAACAATTACCCCACAATGCCACACCCTGAAGATATCCTTCATATCTCAAGTGTTCAAACTATAACATTTGAGTTTGTCGATTGAAAATAAATTACTTCCTTGGCTCAAACTAAAGACAGCCAGACACACCAACATTATCTGAACTAGGGCTGGTACAACAACTTCATTAAGCAGGGTATGAATATAGGGACAGTCTCACACACTGCTGGTGAGAAGCATGAGGAACATTTTCTTACCCAGTGTGGACCCTGCGGCGGAAACGCAGCCGCACCACGGGCACGGCGCTGAACATGCGACCCAAATAAAGAGAACGAGGATTTCTCTTCAGGGAAGGCGACATACACGGCGTTATGGGCTGGAGAACAAACCAAAACAATGATATTATCAGGCACAATGAGGTAGTTTATGAAATAATAAAAGTACACAAGCATCAAGACCGTCTGAAGGCTTGAGTTACATATTGATGCTTCAAAACCTTTTAGAAATGTAAAAGTTCTACCAAACAAAGCATCAAAGTGCAACTGAAAACCTACAGAGATTATTACAGTTAGTTTGGTTTTTTATTATGAGTAAAAGGTTTTAATTATTTTTATGGGTTCTCAGATGCACCTGTAAACCATTTAACTTAAATGTAATGATAAAGTAAGTAGATTTTAATTCTTGGTTTCCAACAAAAACAGAACCTGATACGACTACCTTACAGCTCCTCAGATCACGACCCAGCTTCCTGCCCTGACGACCGTCACAGAAGCAACGGAAACTCCCGGGAATGTTCAAACACTCCTCCTCGCATACGCCAGACTGGCACTCATCCACATCTGCAAGTGATAACAGAGGTCGAATGGATTAAAGAGAAGAATGCTTGTGGTGCCAAGATTACAGGGAAGCAGAAAGTTCATGGTCTTATCAAAGGCACATCATCATTTTCAGGGAAAACATAACTTCCAAGAACTAAAAACACACGCACAAAAAGAAACTCAACAAAACTGAAAGGAAGAGGGTTTTCTATCATTTCGACACAGAAGGAATGCACACAACACTTGAGTGAAGTGGTCACTGATGTTGGCTGGGCAGTACTTTGGAGCTTCACGTACAACCTTACATGGCCATGAAAAGATTGGCTTAAATAAACTCCAATCCTCTGAGGAGGGACACCGAGGTTATGAAAAGTCTGGTTCCCACCGAGTCATTGTTGGCTTTCATTCTACATTTCCATCATTTGATTCTGTTGTTGCTTCAACTTATAACAGTCAAGATAAAATGTGTTTTTATAGCATCTTATTGCATATCTTGGAAAACACACAGCAGATCGAATAAACACATTGTACTTTAAAGACACATGTAATCATTAAACATGTAATTAGCTGAATGGCTATCTTTATGTTTTTAAAATTCCTTGATCTATGAATCCATATTTGGAGTTCTTCACAGAACCAAATCAATCTGTGGGTCTTGCAAAAAGAACTTTGGCTAATTTGCATGTGTGCTTCACATTTATTTTGGTAGGTTAACCTAAAATATTAAAAACACTGTTTGGACAAGAGTGAACTGTTACCTAATTGTGCAGCATTTCTTCAAAATATTTTTTGCTTTCTTTTCATGACCTACAGCGGCGCTACATCAGGCGCCTGCTGAGGACAACATCGTTCACATGCCAGATCAAATAAAACTGCCCCAGTTTCTCTTATTGTGAATGGCTGCACAGACTCACCAACACAGCTTTTGCTTTTGTTGTCGTAGACGTAGCCGTCCTCACACAAGCAATCATAGCTGCCCTTGTTATTCTGACAGAGAGCTGTTCCGCACACACTTGCATCCTGACACTCGTCGATATCTGAAAAATCAAACAAAGTGTGTTCAGCTTGGTGGGGTTCATGTCAAAGTGAGATTTTATCAAATTGTGCATTTAAATCTTTGTAATCAACAGCAAAACAACATGATCTATGTATCCTCATCCTTAGTTACCTGAAAAACTGACATATATGTTTTTATTAAGTTCAGCTATAGTGAATAAATGAATATTTACAACAATCTGATTTATAGATGATATTGTAAATAACGTGATGCATTCCTTGGAGTTTCTTCTAATACCTCCAGAGACTTTGCTCTCTTCCTGATTTCATATTGTCAGCAAATTGTGATTTTTTTTAGTCAAAAATAATGTGTAGGTCAGACAAAATAAAGTTTTTTTCTGAAAAATAATAAGCTTGTTTCTCAAAGTTGTGCGTTTTTAAGACCTCTAAATTGTCTTGCTACCATACTGAGTATGTGAACGCCATTTGCTTTCTTGTGGTATTAGTCTCAAAGAGATTAGTTAAAACAAGAGATTATAAAAGTTACCCATTTCATTACTTTCTGACTAAAACAATACATAAGAAGGTCGAGTACTTAGCAAAATGTCAAAATACTGAATGTAATATGCTTTTATCTTGTTAAATGATACATTTAACAATGTATATCTAAAATATAACGTAGATATAAAGAGCAACTCTCAGCAGACGTTTTAGAATAGTTTAGCAAAGAAAATCTTTCTCATTGTTTTCACCTGAGAAAGTTTGTGACGAATATGAGATTCTTCCTTAAATTAGAAATAAGACTTAAATCTCAAAATGAATATATTCTATTCTAAATCAAGTGCATAGCTTCAGAAGAATTGTTTGTCTTTTAAAGTAGTAAGAAAACCTTAATTCTGCAAAATAAGACATTATATTTTTCCCTATAATTCTTGGTAAAATCTCAATTTTTTTTGTGTTTGTTCTTCAGACAAATAATAACCATGAAAATAAAATCTCTTCTTTTTTAGTGCAGTTCTTAAAAACTTGATAGAAAGGTGTAGTTCACGCTTCAGATGAAATCCATTTTATTGGTGAGTCGAGATTGATTTGACTTTGGAGAACTGATAAATCTGGTTAACGACATTAAAGTAATTACATCAATCAATCAAAGTAGTTTGTGTTCATCACGATAACTTTAACTAAGTCTTTATAAAGTGAGCTTGTTACTCTTCAAGTTTTTATAGACGTTACATAAGTGTTACGGAGGCATAATTAAATTTAATTAAAATAAAGCAATTTAGTATTGTAACTTAATTACAACCTTTATTGATAAAGTATTTCAATATTCATAAGGTCTAAAGTAGATTCAAAGGAGAAAGGAACCTCAGTAACAAACGGTTATTTGCAGCTGCAGCTGTGATGGGACCCCAGTCGTTAGAATAAATGGTTCAGTGGTTTGTGGCTTACCATTACACATGTGGCGACCCACCAGCATGAAACCATCATGACAGGAGCAGCGGTAACTTCCAATAGTGTTGTTGCACTTATGTTCACAACCTCCATTACTTCTGGTGCACTCGTTGACATCTGCAGAAAAACCAAAACTACTGTCAACATAATATAAAAAAACATTAAATCTGTGCAGCAGGACGTTCACTGGATTTAGAAGTGGTACCTGAATAACATGTTTACCGTAAGAATAATTTGTAAAGTAAATTCTAAGCTTTTGAACAGTGCAGGACTTCTTAATCCTAATGAATTGAATTCTTACTTTCTTAAAGTCCTTAAAAATAACTACGGCACTCTGCAACTGTGGCTGAGGATTGCAGCAGAGGTTTAAGGAGCAAACTTGTCATGTTCTGGAAAAGGTTTGGCCCGAGTCAAATTAAATCTGTTACAGTTTTCCTCTCACAGTAAGGTGGCGAGATGAGTCACAGTGGAAATGTTCCTCTCTCTCCCTCCCATTGGATCTGGATTTTACTTAAGTATGTTTTCCAGTTCTTGCCTGTGCAGCAATATTCCTTTAAATGATGCTGATCTCTGTAGAAAAAAACATTCTTGTTTTGAACTCTAGTTCCTGTTAATGCCATTCAAAGGAATCTAACCATCCTCCCCCACATGAATAATAACTGCATCAGCAGTTGGGTAATCATATTTGCGTCATAAACAGCTTAAGTACAAAGACATAAGTGAAATAGAAAGAAACTAATTACTTTCACCTTACTAAGATACATGATTTTAAACTCAATTAAAAAATCTTTTGAGCCAGATCTTTCCATCTGTGGATAGGATAGGCATTAGCTGTCAGATCCAAGGTCAGAGTGGTGAGATGTCTGCACCGACTCTGGGTGACACTGCACAAATTCAACCTCTGCTGAGATCCAGCTCACAAAGTCGAGTCATGTGATGATGACCATACCTTTCTCACAACTGGCTCCTGTCCAGCCTGTAAAGCAGTGACAGTGGAAATCGCCCTTTTTGTCCTCGCAGCGCACCGTACCTCTGGCATTACAAGGAGAAGGAGAGCACTGGTCTGGAATGTCTTAAGAATTTGAAAAACAGGAGGTAATAGGTGTTATTAAATACTTGTTAAAGGTGATACAGAAGAAAGTGCGTGACATTCACACACTGCATGCAACTGTGAAGCAGAGAACATAGAGGAAGGACAAATCTCATATTCTGCAAATCAGGAATTCAGTATAAATAGCCTAACGCAGGGTAACCTATCCTCCTGGATATGCCCTATCCGGGTTTTCCCACAATACGAGAGCTGTAGCTCTGAATAGAAAAGATCAAACTGATACCAACTGCATTTTAATGTGTTTACTTTTCCAATGAATACTTCTTCCTAAGTCCTCTATGTCGTCTTAGCCTTGCGTAAGAGAGTGCAAATCTTGTTTCTTCTGCTACAGTTATCATAGCAGCGGAGTCTGAATGCTTGACAAGTCTGGGCATGTCAGCTCCAGCTCAGTAAGTGACAGAAAAGGACACAGTCTGAAGACGAAAAACAGAAACAAGTTCATGAAACACAAAGAATCAACTTTATAAGCACACCTATTTTGCCTATTATAAGAATGCGCCGTGGTTTCCATTTCCCTCAAATTCACATTTAGCATTTTAAAACAACAGCATTCATTACAAGCAATAGATTTGCATGGATACATGTTCTGAATGCTAGGTCTCTAAAAAGTTCACAAATGTGATTCAAAAGACAGTCTGATTACATTCCTAAAAGAACTAGAGATGCTTTTCAAATCATTAAAGAGGCAATGACCTTAGGTCAGTTACTCAGAAAAAAACACTGAGTCAGACCATGAAGATTCTTGTCAGCAAATTCTCTAAAGGAATGCTGTGCTATCCCATTCTAGTCAATAAAATGTTTATTTTTCTTGTATTTCTAATGTAAAAAACGGTTTAAGTGCTTAAATGAAAAAACTGCAAAATGTGCTAAGTTTTTCTCCAATTAATTGATTAGTCGTCAGAATAAAACGGTAATTAAAATAATCAGTAGTTGCAACCCTACATCTGGAAGAGAACGAAATTAAACCAAAAAGAACTAAACATCTGTGAATGATTTGTTTAAATATAATTAATTATGTCTGTCACCCATTAATTTCACATGGATTAAATGTTGTCATACTTTCTAAAAACAGCTATTATTAGTTTGACGTTTGTGAAAATGTAACTTTAAGTTAATGTGCGGACTGAACTCATCAAAGCACTCCAAAGAGTCACCATTCTGCAGTAGAGGGAGGAGAGACAGGATGAATTGGACACGAAAAAAAAAAAAGAGATGCAGGAGACATTGCGTGCAGTCGTTGCTGAAAGCACTGCCGTATCTTTAAGTGCCTCAGTGATGCAGCTGAATCACGGCACCCACCCGGAGACTCCACAGCCAATAGCGTAAAAGCCGGGTGGGCCCACGTCTCCTCTACACTGATGCAGCAGAAAAATCCTGTCCTCATTTTACGTCAGACATTTTTTTTTTTATTCACATCACTCCTTCACTGGTTCGGCTCATGAAGAAGCAACTGCAGAGAGTGAGTATGTGACGAATGAAGGGGCGTGTCCTCCATCAACCAATGTATGTGCAGCATAACTGTGGCAAAGTGCTGCAACGTTACTCACGAACACCTAGGCATCATTCCAGAAAAAAACAGACTAGATATGACAAAGAAATCGGGTACAGATAACTTCTATTCCAGCAGGAAAAAGATGCCTCTGAGTGATGCAAAGCAATGTCACTGCAGTGCAGCACAACTGGGCAGCACAATGAGATGCTCTCCTCTGAGTGTAGCATTGCATCCAAGTGAAAATTTAAACAGAAAGAATGTTTGAGGAAACAATAAGGAATGATCCGTTATAAGTAACCACATTTAAAAATCAAACTTACTATGAACACATGTGATCAGATCCTGCTTTTTCTTTTCAGAATCCCCAAATTTTTCCACACAGGCTGAACAAAGACAAAGAACATACAGCACAATGAAGAAATTGCAAATCAAACCAATGGAGAGAGTGAGGATTTAGTGTCTTAGGCAAAAAAGAACTTACCTATGTACTTGGGATAGAAGTAGTCCTGAATCAGAGAGAAAAGAAAGAAGTTTTACTCAGCTTAATATGCATCAAAACTAAAATTTGAACAACTTCTGAATATAGATTCACAATTAAAAGGTACATCTTTGTAACACATGATAGTTTTTAAGATATGGAGTCACTTCTATACTGCTTCGTTTACCCACACATGTTCTAGCTACACAAAATAGAAAGAACTAA